>NC_074694.1:16844620-17002120 GCF_029448725.1 Salvelinus fontinalis
TGTAAACAATTGCTGGATAAATTTATTGTCATGCACATAGTAGTCCTAACCAACTTGCCCAAACTATAGTTTATTAACAAGAAATGTGTGGAGTGGTTGAAAAACGAGCTTTAATGACTCCAACCTACGTGTATGTGAACTTCCGACTTCAACTGTGTGTGTATATATATACATATATATTATTTTTTCATATTTTTTCCCCTAGCTATAATATGTGATTCATGTATTGTTCGGTTCGCAGTGCGTACCGAACCGTGCACTGTGGACCCTGTACCGAACGGTTCAATATGAATACACATACCGTTTCACCCCTAGTTAGAATGCTTCTAATTAGGAGAGGGGTTAACAATGTGCAGGCCGTTTTAATTAGGGGCGGGTATACAAGCAATCTGGAACACACTGCACCACCCATTGCACCACCCATCGCACCTTCACAAAAAACATGGCTAAAGTGTAAATGTGCACTGTCCCTGTAAAAATAAAAATAAACTCAAATAAACTGAAACTTAAACCTGCAGTAAATAGTAACACACAGCAACATAACCATTTAATCAACCAGAAAACACGAGCAGTATCTTTTCAACAGCCCTCTGTGTCTTTAAATGCTGGAATCAGAGAGAGAGAGAGAGAGAGAGAGAGAGAGAGAGAGAGAGAGAGAGAGAGAGAGAGAGGAGAGAGAGAGAGGAGAGAGAGAGAGAGAGAGAGAGAGAGAGAGAGAGAGAGAGAGAGAGAGAGAGAGAGAGAGAGAGAGAGAGAGAGAGAGAGAGAGAGAGAGAGAGAGAGAGAGAGAGAGAGAGAGAGAGAGAGAGAGAGAGAGAGAGAGAGAGAGAGAGAGAGAGAGAGAGAGACCAATCCAAAACCATGGGAGATTGGTTTGCTCAACTCCTCTGTCCTCCATCCTCTCTTCACTTTCAAAGATAACCAAGGAGAGAAGGGGAGGAGGGGCAATGTGGGGAAACAAATGTGCTTGTATTTAATGAGACTCTCCTTCTTTCACTTGTGAGTCATCATGCAAATGATGTTTAAAGGGGTGGAATCCCAAATGAAATGTGTAATGTAGTAAAAAAAATACATTATTAGCTAGTTATGCTGTGGGAGATCTCAAAACATAGCTTGACTGGAATCCCTTTTTATTCAGTTCTAAATTCTTTAAGACGTTTTAATGACAAGTTTTGTATTATTATTCGCACCTTCACAAAAAACATGGCTAAAGTGTAAATGTGCACTGTCCCTGTAAAAATAAAAATAAACTCAAATAAACTGAAACTTAAACCTGCAGTAAATAGTAACACACAGCAACATAACCATTTAATCAACCAGAAAACACGAGCAGTATCTTTTCAACAGCCCTCTGTGTCTTTAAATGCTGGAATCAGAGAGAGAGAGAGAGAGAGAGAGAGAGAGAGAGAGAGAGAGAGGGAGAGAGAGAGAGAGAGAGAGAGAGAGAGAGAGAGAGAGAGAGAGAGAGAGAGAGAGAGAGAGAGAGAGAGAGGAGAGAGAGAGAGAGAGAGAGAGAGAGAGAGAGAGAGAGAGAGAGAGAGAGAGAGAGAGAGAGATGACAGGATCTCGTAGAGGAATGAAAAAGAAAGGAGAGAAAAAGGAGGGTGAGAGCGATAGAATAAGGGAGGGAGAAAAGAGAAGGAGAGCAGAGGGAGGCCCGTATCAGTTTAACAGACAAACCACCCAGGAAGCAGGTTAATATACTAAGCTGAGGTCACATCCCAAACATCTTCACACGTGCTGGGCCAAAAACACGTTTTACATTTCCTGCAGGGTGAACAGGGTGATCAAATTAAGATCCTACATCCTACAAAGATATAAACGCATGAAACAATTTCAAAGATTTCACTGAGGTAGAGTTCATATAAGGAAATCAGTCAATTTACATAAATTCATTAGGCCCTAATCTATAGATTTCAATTGACTGGGCAGGGCTGCAGCCATGGATGGGCGTTGGAGGGCATAGGCCCACCTACTTGGCAGCCAGGCCCACCCACTGGGGAGCCAGGCCCAGCCAATCAGAATGAGTTTTTGCCCACAAAAGGGCTTTTTTACAGACAGAAATACTCCTCAGGTTCATCAGCTGTCCAGCTGGCTGGTCTCAGACGATCCCGCAGGTGAAGAAGCCGAATGTGGAGGTCCTGGGCTGATGTGGTTACACGTGGTCTGTGGTTGTGAGGCCGGTTGGACGTACTGCCAAATTCTCTAAATCAACGTTGGAGGCAGCTTATGGTAGAGAAATTAACATGAAATTCTCTGGCAACAACTCTGGAGGACATTCCTGCAGTCAGCATGCCAATTGCATGCTCCCCCAAAACTTAAGATATCTGTGGCATTGTGTTGTGTGACAAAACTACACATTTTAAAGTGTTTTTTTATTGTCCCCAGCACAAGGTGCACCTGTGTAATGATCATGCTGTTTAATCAGGATGGATGGATTATCTTGGCGAAGGAGACGTGCTCACTAACAGGGATGTAAACAAATTTGTGCCCAAAATCTGAGAGAAATAAGCTTTTTGTGAGTACGGAACATTTCTGGGATATTTTATTTCAGCTCATGAAACTTGTGACCAACACTTTACATGTTGCTTTAATTTTTGGGATCAGTGTATATCAGAGTGCTGTAAATGATTATTTTCTGTCTAGTGCCTGGACCATTTAGAAATGCTCATCTCTGTGATATATATCAGAAACAATAGACTGTTCATTTATTTTACTAGGTAAGTCAGTTAATTTCTTATGGCTGGGGGCAGTTTTGAGTAGCTTGGATGAATAAGGTGCCCAGAGTAAACGACCTGCTACTCAGGCCCAGAAGTTAAGATATGCATATCATTAGTAGATTTGGATAGAAAACACTCTGAAGTTTCTAAAACTGTTTGAATGATGTCACACCTGTCTGTCATCAGATGACACTCATAGAACTTCATGTTACACAATGCATGTATGTTTTGTTCGATAAAGTTCATAATTATATCCAAAAATCTCAGTTTACATAGGCGCGTTATGTTCAGTAGTTCCAAAACATCCGGTGATTTTGCAGAGAGCCACATCAATTTACAGGAATACTCATAATAAGCATTGCTAAAAGATACAACTGTTATGCATGGAATTTTAGGTCCACTTCTCCTTAATGCAACCGCTGTGTCAGATTTCAAAAATACTTTACAAAAAAAGCACAACATGCAATAATCTGAGTACAGCGCTCAGAGACCAACACAACCCAAACAGATATCCGCCATGTTGTGTGGTCAACAGATGTACAGTAACCTTTCAGTTTGCCGCCTCACTGCTCAGTAACCTTTGCCGCCTCACTGCTCACGCTGTCTACCCTGAGCAGTCACAAAAAACTGTCTGTTCTCACCTTCACAGCGGGAAATAGACTTCCCAAGGACACCTGCAACAATAGGAGCACACTCTGTAAAAGTTATTAACAGTACATTCGGAAAGTATTCATACACCTTGACTTTTTCCACATTTTGTTACGTTCCAGCCTTATTCTCAAATTGATTAAATGTTTTTTTTTGTCATCAATCTATACACAATACCCCATAATGACAAAGCAAAAAGTTTTAGCAAATTTATTAGAAATAAAAAAGGAAAATATTACATTTACATAAGTATTCAGACCCTTTACTCAGTACTTTGTTGAAGCACCTTTGGCAGCAATTACAGCCATGAGTCTTCTTGGGTATGACGCTACAAACTTGGCACACCTGTATTTTGGGAGTTTCTCCAATTCTTCTCTGCAGATCCTCTCAAGCTCTGTCAGGTTGGATGGGGAGTGTTGCTGCACAGCTATTTTCAGGTCTCTCCAGAGATTGGGTTCAATTCCAGGCTCTGGCTGGGCCACTCAAGGACATTCAAAGACTTGTCCCGAAGTCACTCCTGCGTTGTCTTGGCTGTGTGCTTAGGGTCGTTGTCTTGTTGGAAGGTAAACCTTCGCCCCAGTCTGACGAACTGAGTACTCTGGAGCAGGTTTTCATCAAGGATCTCTGCTCCGTTCATCATGCTACACCATAGGGATGGTGCCAGGTTCCCTAAAGACGTGGCGATTGGCGTTCAGGCCAAAGAGTTCAATCTTGGTTTCATCAGACCAGAGAATCTTGTTTCTCATGGCCTGAGAGTCTTTAGGTGCCTTTTGGCAAAGTCCAACCTGGCTGTCATGTGCCTTGTACTGAGGAATGGCTTCCTTCTGGCCACTCTATCATAAAGGCCTGATTGGTGGAATGCTGCAGAGATGGTTGTCCTTCTGGAAGGTTCTCCCATCTTCAGAGAGGAACTCTAGAGCTCTGTCAGAGTTACCGTCGGGTTCTTGGTCACCTCCCAGACCAAGGGCCTTCTCCCCCGATTGCTCAGTTTGGTCGGGATGCCAGCTCTAGGAAGAGTCTTCCAAAACCGTCCATTTATGATGGAGGCCACTGTGTTCTTGGGGACCTTCAATGCTGCAGAAATGTTATTGTACACTTCCCCAGATCTTTGCGTCGACACAATCCTGTCTCAGAGTTCTACAGACAATTCCTTTGACCTCATGGCTTGATTTTTGCTCTGACATGCACTGTCAACTGTGGGACCTTTTATAGACAGGTGTGTGCCTCTCCAAATCATATCCAATCAATTGAATTTACCCCAGGTGGACTCCAATCAAGTTGTAGAAACATCTCAAGGATGATCAATGGAAACAGGATGCACCTGAGCTCAATTTTGAGTCTCATAGCAAAGGGTCTGAATACTTATGTAAATAAATTATTTCAAAATGGTTATAAATTTGCTAAAATAAAATCCAAAAAACGTTTTGGGCTTTGTTATGTTATATATATATTATTATATATTTTTTTTAATAAGGCTGTAATGTAACAAAACGTGGAAAAAGTCAAAGGAGTCTGAATACTTTCCAAAGGCACTGTATGTAGAGTATATCATTCCAAACAATATGTTTTAAAATGAGCAAAATCAGCGTCCTTTAGAGATATTCATATTTCTATGTTTTAATGTTGAATAAATTAATGTTAAGAAAAAAATTCAGGATGAAGACATACACACTATAAGTAGTATAATGACACCAAGATGTTGTCTGTATCATGTACAGATCATAGTTCATAGGGTCTTACAGGAGGCACGTAAAAATCTAAAAAGGGGCTAGAATTGCCACTTTCATCATGATTTAAAAAAAAATGGTTTGTGATACAAATGTAAAAAGTATGTCAATCACCTTTCTTCCCATTTAAGTTTGTATGTGACAATTGCCAGAACAATCTGAGATACCAAAAATATTTTCCATTGTGATTGTGATCATAGCCTGGGGGAGCATCCTTCATAGACAATGTACAGAGAACAGAGCAGTATGGAAAATAATTGGCTGCTTCCTGATTGTTTTCTAATGTCCATCAAGCAGGTAGCTCTGTGATATTGCAGCTGGAGGATACATGAACACTAGAACCAGAAGGAGCTGTAGAGAGATACATTCATGGAACGGTGTCATTGACTTGTAGGATGGGTTGGTATCTGAGTATCTGAGCATTGAATCGTTAGTGTGGTTGGTACTGTTGTCTAGCTTTAGAATTAACTAAGGTAAGGTAGAAGCAGAATAAGGGTTTAAAAACACTTTTTAAAGTGTATAATTCATTGTAAAATTGTGTTGAAAGCCACTTCCAAGACCTCCCAATGGCAGGTCTACACACTAAATGTTTCATGCTTTGCACCAGGTACAGACACCAGTAATGGTCCCAGGTTGAAAAAAATCTGAATTATTCTTAATGATATATTATTTATATCCTCTAGGTTTGGAGCATTGAATAGAGACGTCTCCCTAATGAACACCACCCATCCCTGCAGCAGCTAAATATAGTAAGATGTTCTCCACATCTTCATCCACCAGTTGTTGATAAATCATTTTTATGAACTTGGCGCCGCAGTACCATTGTATCACTGACTCTGTTTGGATCAAAGAGTCTTGGATGTCTCAATCTCTGGCAAAACCCGTCAAAAAGTAAACACTCCTTCTGTCCTGGTTCTGGTGACCCACAGGGTGTGCAGGCTTTTTTTCCAACCCAGCACTAAACCCATTATTCAACTAATCATCTTGTCATCTAACCAATGATTAGTTGTGCATAAAGCTTTCCCTGAGCATAGTCCTGTACCCCTGATCCTGCGTGGTACAATCCAAACCGCAGAAGGCAGTGGTGAGAGCCAGGACTGGACTATGCCTTTGCAGACAGTGCTGGAGGGGGGACGGGGGACGGGGGGGATAGCAGCCTTTTGTGTATCTACAGCTCAGGTTGTGCAGATCTGTCACCAGCCCAGCGCTGCACACAGAGGGGCACACATTTTGTGATGGGGGGAAGGGGAGAGTCGTGACACCATCCTAGAAAGAACGCTGGAGAAAGAACGCTGGAGAAAGAACACTGGAGAAAGAACGCTGGAGAAAGAACGCTGGAGAAAGAACGCTGGAGAAAGAACGCTGGAGAAAGAACGCTGGAGAAAGAACGCTGGAGAAAGAACACTGGAGAAAGAACGCTGGAGAAAGAACGCTGGAGAAAGAACGCTGGAGAAAGAACACTGGAGAAAGAACGCTGGAGAAAGAACGCTGGAGAAAGAACGCTGAAGAAAGAACGCTGGAGAAAGAACGCTGGAGAAAGAACACTGGAGAAAGAACGCTGGAGAAAGAACGCTGGAGAAAGAACGCGAGGTGCCACAGAGGACTGAGATGAGCTACCCAAAGCCACACTGAAGACCGGACTAAGAGTAGCTAACCAGAGTGGCAATACCTCCAATGGACTTTCCCTTGCTAAACTGTGAGAATATAAAGGAATAATTTGTCCGGCGCTGCTTGACGATGATAAGGAGAGCAGAGTGTGAGACTAACCGGCAGTGGGTTGAAGTGCTGGTCTACGAGGTGTGTGTATCCATAGTCGAAGAACGAGTGTCTCAGGACCACGTCAATCCCCTGCATCGCTGCCATACCCAGAGTGTTCAGCCACCTGAAACATACACACACAAACACACACACATACACCCCAGTGGCGGTCAGTGGTGTTTATGATGAGGGAGGACAATTTAAATTTTTCATGAGCATTGTCTTATTTCTATTACAGGATGTTGGATGACTGTCATTCATATTCCATTCACCCAGTTCAGTGTAACAGTGATAGGATTAGGTTACTACATGATACTCAAATTTTCTCTATACCCATCATGAGGTTGCTACAACCTAGCCTATGAATGAAAGTTTACAAAGTAACCGGAATGAATACACCTCTGATCACGCATAAACACAGTTCACTTTAATAGCAGCCACGTTGTATTCCTTCTTGCATCTATGCACTCTCGTCCTCTCATCTTTAACCTTCGCTTTTGGACTTCAATGAACAACACATCAGCTGTATGTGACCAGGCCAAAAAAATACTTTACAAACCAAACCATGTCATAACCGCTTCACACAACCTACATCGCTATATTAGCTAAAGTAATGTCCTAATCAACATAGCTAATATAACTAATGCGTTAGTAAACCCGCTACAATCATGCAGTAATGTGTACAGTGTATAGTCAGTAAGCAGTTACACCGGCGGGCTCCGGTGGCAATAAATTAATAAAACCAAAAGCTTGACTTGGAAGAGTTCCAGTGTTGTGTTGGATAGTCATAGCCAGCTTGCTAACATTGCATCCTTCTGTTTGAGCCGGGTGTTTCAGTAACTAAACTAGCCAGCCGCATTTGCTAGCTAAGTAAGTGAAACTGAAAGTGAAAAAAAGTAGGAAATCTCTCTCTCTCCCCTCCATACTTTGAATAAATGTATTTGTTGAAAACTATTCAACTATTGTCTTTCTCTCTTTTTGAGTCAACTACTCACCACATTTTATGCACTGCAGTGCTAGCTAGCTGTAGCTTATGCTTTCAGTACTTGATTCATTCTCTGATCCTTTGATTGGGTGGACAACATGTCAGTTCATGCTGCAAGAGGTCTGATAGGTTGGAGAACATCCTCCGGAAGTTGTCATAATTACTATGTAAGTCTATGGAAGGGGGTGAGAATCAAGAGCCTCCTAGGTTTTGTATTGAAGTCAATGTACCAAGAGGACGGACACTAGCTGTCCTCCAGCTACACCAAAACAGCGTGTTTTAACCTGTCTAGGATCAGCGTGGCGCTAGCGGCACACCCCCCCCCCCCCCCACTGAAAAACCAGTGCCGCGAAATTCAAAAAAAATATATTTTTTAAATATTTAACTTTCACACATTAAAGTCCAATACAGCTAATGAAAGACACAGATCTTGTGAATCCAGTCAACATTTCCGATTTTTAAAATGTTTTACAGGGAAGACACAATATGTAAAGATGTACATCTATTACCTAAAAACACATTAGCATAATCCACCATCTTTTATTTGTCCACCAACACCAGTAGCCATCACCAATTCGGCTAAACTAAGATATTTATAGCCCCTAACCAACAAAAAAACTCATTAGATGACAGTCTGATAACATATTTATGGTATGGGATAGGTTTTGTTAGAAAAAAGTGCATATTTCAGGTAGATGGCATAGTTTACAATTGCACCCACCATCACAAATGGACTAGAATAATTACAATGAGCAACGTGTTTACCTAACTACTAATCATCAAACATTTCGTAAAAATACACAGCATACACGAATCGAAAGACACAGATCCTGTGAATACAGACAATATTTCAGATTTTCTAAGTGTCTTACAGCGAAAACACAATAAATCGTTATATTAGCTTAGCACATAGCAATTAGCAGCCCAGCATTGATTCTAGCCAAAGTGAGCGATAAAAGTCAACATCGCCAAAAGATATTAATTTTTTCACTAACCTTCTCAGAATTCTTCCGATGACACTCCTGTAACATCACATTACAACATGCATATACAGTTTGATCGAAAATGTTTATATTTAGCCACCAAAATCATGGTTAGACAATGTGAAATGTAGACAAGCTGGTAAAGAAAAAGTCCTTGCGCCACTTAGACAGTGATCTACTCTTATACATAAATACTCATAAACGTGACTAAAAAATATAGGGTGGACAGGGATTGATAGACAATTTAATTCTTAATACAATTGCGTTATTACATTTTTTAATTTATCCTTACTTTTCAATACAGTTTGCGCCAAGCGAAGCTACGTCAAAAAACATGGCGTCCTAAGCCACTAAAATGTTTCGACAGAAACACGATTTATCATAATAAAAATGTCCTACCTTGAGCTGTTCTTCCATCAGTATCTTGGGCAAAGGATCCTTTCTTGGGAGAAATCGTCTTTTGGTGGAAAGCTGTCCTCTTGCCATGTGGAAATGTCAACTGCGTTCGGGATGAACTGAAAAGCGTGCCCAACTTTTCACATCGTTGCAAAAATAAATGTCCCAAAATCGCACTAAACGGATATAAATTGCTATAAAACGCTTTAAATTAACTACTTTATGATGTTTTTAACTCCTATAACGAGTGAAAAGATGACCGGAGAAATATAACAGGCTAAACTAACGCTTGGAACAGGTGCGCGCCGGTGTCCTCTAGGCTCATGACGCAGCTCCCAAAGAATGACTAGCTTCAGGGTTTTTTCATTTGTAGGGCCTGTGAACGCGCAATCGACCCCGTTGGAATCGTCATCACGTAAAGGCATCCAGGGGAAGACGTAAGAAGTGTCCGTATAGTCATAGCAACGACAGTGCCCTTTTAACTGACTTCAGAAAAGTGGCCAACATTTCTCAAATCTGACTCCATGTCAGGGAAATTGCTGTAGAATGGGCTCTGTTCCACTTAGAGACAAAATTTCAACTCCTATAGAAACTATAGACTGTTTTCTATCCAATAATAATAATAATATGCATATTGTACGATCAAGGATTTTGTGGGAAGCCGTTTAAAAAATTAGCCAAATTAGCATAAATAGTCTAAACAGCGCCCCCATCCCCAACAGGTTTTAATCAAATATTTAGTTTTATCTAAAAATGATGACTTTTTCAATGTTTTACAATGTTTATTTGTATGAAATTCACTGGTTCTCCCCTTCCTCCTCTGAAGATGCCTCCACTGACATACACACAAACACACAAACACACAAACACATAAACACACAAACACACAAACACACAAACACACATACACACATACACACATACACACATACACACATACACACAAACACACAAAAGTGAGAATAATGCCTGAGTGTGGTGATACTTTGATTGATGTATAGGTTTTTTGATTGATTCATTTATAGATAGATTGATTGTACTTACAGAAAGCCAGCAGCGTAGGTATCAGAGAGGTTGTTGGTTCCTCCAGCCCACGCCGGACCCACTCCACCCAACCACACCTTCTTACCAGGAGCATGGCTATTCACTACCTGAGAGACACAGAGAAAGTGAGAAAGAGAGTGTGAGAGCGAGAGAGAGGGACAGAGGAAAGAGAGGGGGACAAAGAAAGAGGGGAAAGAGAGCGAGAGAGGGGGAGAGGGAGAAAAGAGAGAGAGAGAGAGATGGGGAGAAAGTGGGAAAAAAGGAGGAATGAGAATCTCCTTTGTTCAATGACAGCAACATGAGGTTAGAACATTTCATTTAGTAAAAAAAAGAAGATGAATAGAACTTCTGTACTGAGCTGAACTGGACAGTCGATCTCATCCAACTAGTCCAATCCTGCTGGCCCGGAACCAGATACAGCAGCTAACCCTGGTAAATGGATATCTGTCCCAAGGACCTGTTCTCTCTGCTCTAAACAGCTTCCAGAATATCTCTCTCTGTTCTAGCATGTCTGCAAACCATTACTACTGGCAGCAAATGGACACACAAGCACACACACACAAGCACGTACACCACAAGCATGCTCACGCACGTTTACATACATGGTCGCACACATATAGCATATGCATACTCCATATAACATACACATAGTCCATATAACATTTACATAGTCCATATAACATTTACATAGTCCATATAACATTTACATAGTCCATATAACATATACATAGTCCATATAACATATACATACTCTATATAACATATACATAGTCCATATTACATATACTGTACATACTCTATATAACATATACATACATACACTACATACTCCATATATCATATACATAATCTATATAACATATGCATATACATACTCCATATTACATATACTGTACATACTCTATATAACATATACATACACTAAATACTCCATATAACATATACATACTCTATATAACATATACATACATACACGACATACTCCATATAACATATACATAATCTATATAACATATAAATACGCCATATAACATATACATCATCTATATAACATATAAATACTCTATATAACATATACATACATACACTACATACTCCATATAACATATACATAATCTATATAACATATAAATACTATATATACCATATACATACATACACTACATACTCCATATAACATATACATAATCTATATAACATATAAATACTATATATACCATATACATACATACACTACATACTCCATATAACATATACATAATCTATATAACATATAAGTACTCTATATAACATGGACATACTCTATATAACATGTATTTATATACATACTTCATATAACATATACATACTCCATATAATGTATACATACTCTATATAACATATACATACTCTATATGACCTATACATACTCTATATAACATATACATACTCCATTTAACATATACATACTCTACATAACATATACTATAACATACATTCTAGTGTGTTTCTATTTTGCGTGTTTTTTTATTTGATCTGACCGAGTGTTTATTCAGTACTCTTCCTTATTCTATTCTGGATTATCTATTTCATTCACCTTTGATGCACGTACTGTCACGTCCTGACCTTAGTTCCTTTTTATGTCTTTATTTTAGTTTGGTCAGGGCGTGAGTTGGGGTGGGCATTCTATGTTGTTTTTCTATGTTTTGTTCTGTAGGTAATTTTCTATGTGTTTGGCCTAGTATGGTTCTCAATCAGAGGCAGGTGTCAGTCGTTGTCTCTGATTGGGAGCCATATTTAGGTAGCCTGTTTTTCATTGTGTTTTGTGGGTGATTGTTTCCTGTTATGTGTTTGCACCTTTCGGGAGTGTTTCGATTTTCGTTTGTATCATTCACTTTGTTATTTTGTATTTTTATAGTGTTCAGTTTTAATAAATTAAAATGGACACTTACCACGCTGCACATTGGTCCGATCCTTCTTACTCCTCGTCAGACGAAGAGGAGAATCGTTACACGTACGCACACACTCACACACAATAGGGCGGCACACGTAATTCTTTGATTGTTTTAATGGGCTTTGGGGGGTCCTTCCCTCTCTTTTACAATGGAGAAGAGTTGGGTATTTTCTACCAGCTCAGAGACTGTGACTAGATCTTCGCAGGGCTAGGCCCCTTTTTTCTCCACTTCCTGTCTGAATGACGTGCCCAAAGTAAACTGCCTGTAGCTCAGGCCCTGAAGCCAGGATATGCATATAATTGGTACCATTGGAAAGAAAACACTTTGAAGTTTGCAGAAATGTTAAAATAATGTAGGAGAATATAACACAATAGATATGGTAGGAGAAAATCCAAAGAAAAAACAAACAGATTTATTTGTTTTGTTGAGAGACCATCCTCTTAGAAATGCAAGAGAAAGGTCATATTGAAAATGTGCTCCCTGGATGCAATTCCTATGGCTTCCACAGGGTGTCATCAGTCTATGTTCAAGGTTTCAGGCTTGTAACTTCAAAAAAGAATAAGAAATATCAGTTTTAGTAGAGGGGCACTGTCTTGGAAATTCGTGTTTGCGCGCGCCATGAAGACATTGCGCACCCGCCAAAACCGGTTTCCAATTGAACATACTTCTTTCCAAAATAAATATTATAGTCTGATTACATTTAAGGGTATCTGAGGAGTAAATAGAAATGTTTTTTAACTTGTTAAAACAAAGTTTAGGGGTAGATTTTCGGATTCCTTTCTCTGCAAGTTGAACGAGTGGATTACTCAAATCGATGGCGCCAACTAAACAGACTTTTTGGGATATACAGAAGGATTTTATCTAACAAAATAACACTACATGTTATAGCTGGGACCGTTTGGATGACAAATCAGAGGAAGATTTTCAAAAAGTAAGTGAATATTTAATCGTTGTATGTGACTGTATGAAACCTGTGCCGTTGGACACCTAGCCCCGCTGGCGGGACACCTAGCCCTAAGAGGAATTATAATTAATTGTGAGCACAACCGTCCCACCCTACAGAGACAGACAGACAGCACAACCGTCCCACCCTACAGAGACAGACAGACAGCACGGCCGATCCACCCTACAGAGACAGACAGACAGCACAACTGTCCCACCCTACAGAGACAGACAGACAGCACAACCGTCCCACCCTACAGAGACAGACAGACAGCACAACCGTCCCACCCTACAGAGACAGACAGACAGACAGACAGACAGACAGACAGACCCACCCTACAGAGACAGACAGACAGCACAGACAGACCCACCCTACAGAGACAGACAGCACAGACAGACCCACCCTACAGAGACAGACAGCACAGACAGTCCCACCCTACAGAGACAGACAACACAGACATCACGGCCGTCCCACCCTACAGAGACAGACAGCACAGACAGCACGGCCATCCCACCCTACAGAGACAGACAGCACAGACAGCACGGCCGTCCCACCCTACAGAGACAGACAGCACAGACAGCACGGCCGTCCCACCCTACAGAGACAGACAGCACAGACAGCACGACCGTCCCACCCTACAGAGACAGACAGCACAGACAGCACGGCCGTCCCACCCTACAGAGACAGACAGCACAGACAGCACGACCGTCCCACCCTACAGACACAGACAGACAGACAGACAGACAGGTTCTTATGGCCTTTTTCTTCTCTCTAAGGGAAGTTACTGCTCTAAAACTGACAGTTGAGACCCATAGAACTGTGTCCTTACAAGGCCTATGGAGGGAGGTAGCAGGCAACAGGGGAGCAGGGGAGAAGCAGGGCAGGTGATCGGCAGAAGCACGTGTAACAGAGGTGATTTGTTGAACCACTCTTACATGATGAGTGACATTGCCTGAGACCTTATTTCAACCCTTGCCTTTCTCTCACCTTGAGTACTTTAGTGATCTGTTCGGTCAGGGTGTCCAGCAGGCGAGTCTTCAGAAAGTCCTCTACTTTGGTCACTCTGCTATCCATGTAGTAACTACAGACACAACAAAAACAAACACATGCAGAATGCAGGTGACTTCTGATAAATGCACAGGGCGTCTTTTGTGACATCATGGTTAGGTTGTATACATTATCTTTTTTTCATCTGATGCTAAATGCCCTCACTACATTACTACACTTTGCACATTAAACAGAGTTTGCACTTATCCGAAAGTATATTCAACTCATTCTCACAATTATTTAATATTAACATTTAACATTTACTATGTTGGTAAGCTATGTAGATAGTTATTCCCACAAATAATATATACTTTTTTAATGATTCCTAAGATAATTTATAACGCGCTCCAGCTGAATTCAAAATGTTTTGCATGGTCTGCGTCTCAATCCACCTCATCTGCCAATGGCAGCCTTCAGATGTGGCCAGACTGTGTTTGTCAGACCCTTAGACATCCTGAAAATCAGGCTTCTCACAAAATGTCTGAAGCCTCACAAGCCTCATCTGAAGGTAGCCCTGTACCAGTTTTAAAAAACAAATGGAAGTATGTGGAAGTAGTTTAGTGGAAATAAAAAAGGGTTAAATTTGGTAAATAAATAATATAATAATGTCCTGATCTTTCTTCTATCTCTCAGATAGACAGACACTTTAAAACAAACTTCCTTTTGGTGTATGTTTTGACTATCTATGTTTTTATGAATGAATCTGTTATTCAATGTGTTTCTATGGGCTAATAGCAATAAAGACCAATACAATGTTTATCAAATTGTTTTCTGATATATTTCTTGGATACCTAAACAGCTCCTAAAGTTCTGAATCAAACAGTTAACAGATCCTTGGTATGACCATCTGAAAACAATCCCCCCCCCGGCTTAGACTCTTAAGGATTCATACAAATCCTTATAAACCAATTACTAATCATTAGTCAATTGTTTTTGCAGTACCTGATCTAAAGCGAACTGTACAAGTACAAGTCAAAAGTGTGGATACACCTACTCATTCAAGGTTTTATTCTACATTGTAGAATAATAGTGAAGACATCAAAACTATGAAATAACACATATGGAATCATGTAGTAAAGAAAAAAGTGTTAAACAAATCAACAATTTATATTATATTTGAGATACTTCAAAGTAGCCACCCTTTGCCTTGATGGCAGCTTTGCACACTGTTGGCATTCTCCCAACCAGCTTCATGAGGTAGTCACCTGGAATGCATTTCAATTTTTTTTATTTTTTTATTTTTTTTATTTTTTTTATTTTACCGTTATTTTACCAGGTAAGTTGACTGAGAACACGTTCTCATTTGCAGCAACGACCTGGGGAATAGTTACAGGGGAGAGGAGGGGGATGAATGAGCCAATTGTAAACTGGGGATTATTAGGTGACCATGATGGTTTGAGGGCCAGATTGGGAATTTAGCCAGGACACCGGGGTTAACACCCCTACTCTTACGATAAGTGCCATGGGATCTTTAATGACCTCAGAGAGTCAGGACACCCGTTTAACGTCCCATCCGAAAGACGGCACCCTACACAGGGCAGTGTCCCCAATCACAATTAACAGGTGTGCCTTGTTAAAAGTTGATTTCTATAATTTATTTCCTTCTTAATGCGTTTGAGCCAATCAGTTGTGTTGTGACAAGGTAGGGTTGGTATACAGAATATAGCACTATTTGTCCATAAGTCCATATTATGGCAAGAACAGCTCAAATAAGCAAAGAGAAACGAGTCCATCATTACTTTAAGATATGAAGGTCAGTCAATAAGTAAAATGTCAAGTTTTTCAAATGCAGTCGCAAAAACAATCAGCGCTATGATGAAACTGGCTCTCATGAGGACCGCCACAGGAATGGAAAACCCAGAGTTACCTCTTCTGCAGAGGAAAGTTCAATAGAGTTACCAGCCTCAGAAATTGCAGCCCAAATAAATGCTTCACAGAGTTCAAGTAACAGACATATCTCAACATCAACTGTTCAGAGGAGACCACGTGAATCAGGCCTTCATGGTCAAATTGCTGCAAAGAAACCACTACTAAAGAACACCAAAGGACCCATTAGACCGGTGGAAATCTGTCCTTTGGTCTGATGAGTCCAAATTTGAGATTTTTGGTTCCAACTGCCATGTCTTTGTGAGACGCAGAGTAAGTGAACGGATGATCTCCGCATGTGTTGTTCCCACCGTGAAGCATGGAGGAGGAGGTGTGATGGTGTCGGGGTGCTTTGCTGGTGACACTGTCTGTGATTTATTTCGAATTCAAGGCACACTTAACCAGCATGGCTACCACAGCATTCTGCAGTGATACGCCATCCCATCTGGTTTGCTCTTAGTGGGACTATCATTTGTTTTTCAATAGTAAAATGACCCAAAACACACCTCCAGGCTGTGCAAGGAGAGTGATTGTGGTGCATCAGATGACCTGGCCTCCACAATCACCCGACCTCAACCCAATTGAGATGGTTTCGGATGAGTTGGACCGCAGAGTGAAGGAAAAGCAGCCATTAAGTGCTCAGCATATGTGGGAACTTCTTCAAGACTGTTTGAAAAGCATTCTTCATGAAGCTGGTTGAGAGAATGCAAAGAGTGTGCAAAGCTGTCAGGGTGGCTACTATGAAGAATTTATCTAAAATATATTTTGACTTTTTTGGTTATTACAGTACATGATTCCATGTGTGCTATTTCGTAGTTTTGATGTCTTCACTATTATTCTACAATGTAGAAAATAGTAAAAACAAAGATAAACCCTTGAATGAGTTGGTGTGTCCAAACTTTTGACTGGTACTGTAAATACTTAAAACAATTCCATATAGCTTAGTAGAACCCTCCCCTCCTCCTTAGACAGGGCTTAGAGACTTATGTTAATGATGTACTAAGTACGTGATGTACTAAATAAATCCACAGGCGCTTATTTTCTTGATCCCTTTTTACTGCAGCTTTCTTCTCTCTTGATTGTAGAACCTTTCATACAGTTTTTTCATTTTTTCAACAATCGCGTCTGGTGCTATCCCTAAGATCTGGAAGGCGATGTATGTCCTCCCCCTTCACAAAGAAGGGGATCTTTCTGAACTAGATAACTGACCTAGAACTGACTTATATAACTTTATGACTTAGATCATAGGAATCATTGTGCTGACATATTTATAGATCCAAGGCCTTTGATGCTTTCGACCATCCCGTATTCCTTCAAAGGTTGTCTGAAATGGGCATCGACCAGGCGTGTTGCATGTGGTTTGGGAACTACTGTATCTGTCAAACAGGACACAATGTGTGCTTTCTGATGGTGTCAAGTCAAGTTACTTCAATATTACTAAAGGTGTCCCGCAGGGGTCGATTTTGGGACCTGTCCTTTTTACTACTTATATAAATAATATTGGTCTATCTGCAAAAACCTGCACAGTTCATCTGTATGCAGAGGACACTTTTATGTATGCTAATACCCCTACTGCTGACCAGGCGATGTTGTAGCTGCAATCTGATTGTGCTGCCTTGCAGAAAGCCCTTGTTGATTTAAAATTTGTACTTAAAGCGGGAAAAACTAAATGTATGTTGTTATCTAATTCTTGTATAAATATTTCAGGTGGTTTCCATATTTATGCATTGGACAGTTATCTCATTGTGCAGGTTCCCGCCTATAAATATCTGGGTTTATGGATTGACAAAAGATGTATGTTTGAAAAGCATACGGATGAGCTAGCTAAGAAGCTGAGATGTAAAGTAGGGTTATTTTATAGAAATAGATCATGCATCTCCATTCACAGCAGGAAGCAGGTTGTACAGGCAACTGTCCTGCCATCTCTTGTACAGGCTGCCTACACTTGGCTGCCTGAGCCATGGAGCAAATAAAAATAGGGGTAAACTAATGTTTTTGCACCGGCTCTTTTATTTTACCAGCAGAGGATCATAATCCATTGTGTAATTTGTCAAATTTCGCTTATTTTTTTTAGCTAGTCTGCATTAAAATTATATATGGCCATTTTATAAATAGTAAAATTGCGTGATGTGATTGCATTTTAGAAACCCGCTCCCCCTGTCACCACAAGATGAATGGTTTTGACCACTAACCTTTTATGCAAATTAGAAACTGTGATTTTTCTTTAGGTCAATGGAATGGTCAAAAATGAGCAAACCCTGCACACCCGGGGAACCGGGCCATGCAAAACAAACTGTCCCATTGCTTTACGATTTAGGCTCCATCTTACTGGAGCTTATATTCTTTCTATCTCTATGGTGGATTCACGGACACAGTTTAGATAATACATTAATATATAGTTGTGCAGTTTAGATAATGCATTAATATATAGCTGTGTAGTTTAGATAACACATTAATATATAGTTGTGCAGTTTAGATAATGCATTAATATAAATCTGTGCCGTTTAGATAATCAATTAATATAAATCTGTGTAGTTAAGATAATACACTAATATATAGCTGTGCAGTTTAGATAATGCATTAATATAAATCTGTGCCGTTTAGATAATGCATTAATATAAATCTGTGCAGTTTAGATAATCAATTAATATAAATCTGTGCAGTTTAGATAATCAATTAATATAAATCTGTGCAGTTTAGATAATGCATTAATATATAGGTGTGCAGTATAGATAATACATTAATAAATAGCTGTGCAGTTTAGATAATTCATTAATATATATCTGGGCAGTTTAGATAATGCATTTATATATCTGGGCAGTTTAGATAATGCATTAATATATAGCTGTGCAGTTTAGATAATGCATTAATATATAGCTGTGCAGTTTAGATAATGCATTAATATATAGCTGGGCAGTTTAGATAATGCAATAATATATATCTGTGTAGTTTAGATAATGCTGTCACGTTCCTGACCTGCTTTCCTTTGTTTTTGTATTTGTTTAGTATGGTCAGGGCGTGAGTTGGGGTGGGCATTCTATGTTATGTGTTTCTATGTTTAGGTTCATTGTCTATTAGCCTGATATGGTTCTCAATCAGGGACAGGTGTTTTACGTTTCCTCTGATTGGGAACCATATTAAGGTAGGTTGTTCACACTATTTGTTTGTGGGTGATTGTTCCTGTGTCCATGCCTGTCGCACCACACGGGACTGTTTCGTTTTCGTTCGTTTGGTTAGTCTGTTCCTGTTCGTGCGTTCTTCGTGTTTTATGGTAAGTTCACATGTTCAGGTCTGTCTACGTCGTTTTGTAATTTTCCAAGTGTTTTTTCGTGTTCGTCTTTGCTTTAATAAATATTCATCATGTCTTCACAACACGCTGCATTTTGGTCTGATCCCTACTCCTCCTCTTCAGACAAAGAGGAGGAGAGAGACCGTTACAAATGCATTAATATATAGCTGGTTAGTTTAGATAATGCAATAATATGTATCTGTGTAGTTTAGATAATGCATTAATATATAGCTGGGCAGTTTACATAATACATTAATATATACAGTTGAAGTCAGAAATTTACATACACCTTAGCCAAAGATATTTAAAGTCAGTTTTTCTGACATTTAATCCTAGTAAAAATTCCCTGTCTTAGGTCAGTTAGGATCAACACTTTCTTTTAAGAATGTGAAATGTGAGAATAATAGTACAGAGAATGATTTATTTCAGCTTTTATTTATTTTATCACATTCCCAGTGGGTCAGAAGTTTACATACACTCAATTAGTATTTGGTAGCATTGCCTTTAAATTGTTTCACTTGGGTCAAACATTTCAGGTAGCCTTCCACAAGCTCCCCACAATAAATTGGGTGAATTTTGTCCCATTCCTCCTGACAGAGCCGGTGTAACTGATTCAGGTTTGTAGGCCTCCTTGCTCACACATGCTTTTTCAGTTCTGACCACAAAAAAGGATTGAGGTCAGAGCTTTGTGATGGCCACTCCAATATCTTGACTTTGTTGTCCTTAAGCCATTTTGCCACAACTTTGGAAGTATGCTTGGGGTCATTGTCCATTTGGAAGACCCATTTGCGACCAAGCTTTAACTTCCTGACTGATGTCTTGAGATGTTGCTTCAATATATCCACATAATTTTCCGTCCTAATGATACCATCTATTTTGTGAAGTGCACCAGTCCCTCCTGCAGCAAAGCACCCCCACAACAGGATGCTGCCATCCCCATGCTTCACGGTTGGGATGGTGTTCTTCGGCTTGCAAGGCCCCCCCTTTTTCCTACAAACATAACGATGGTCATTATGGCCAAACAGTTCTATTTTTGTTTCATCAGATCAGAGGACATTTCTCCAAAAAGTACGATCTTTGTCCCCATGTGCAGTTGCAAACCATAGTCTGGCTTTTTTTATGGTGGTTTTGGAGCAGTGGCTTCTTCCCCTTTCAGGTAATGTCGATATAGGACTCGTTTTACTGTGGATATAGATACTTTTGAACCTGTTTCCTCGAGCATTTTCACAAGGTCCTTTGCTGTTGTTCTGTGATTGATTTGCACTTTTCGCACCAAAGTACGTTCATCTCTAGGAGACAGAACCCATCTCCTTCCTGAGCGGTATGACGGCTGCGTGGTCCCATGGTGTTTATACTTGCGTACTATTGTTTGTACAGATGAACGTGGCACAATCAGGCGCTTGGAAATTGCTCTCAAGGTAGAACCAGACTTGTGAAGGTCTACAATTATTTTTCTTAGGTCTTGGCTGAATTATTTTGATATTCCCATGATGTCAAGCAAAGAGCCACTGAGTTTGAAGGTAGGCCTTAAAATACATCCACAGGTATACCTCAAATTGACTCAAATTATGTCAATTAGCCTATCAGTAGCTTCTAAGGCCATGACATCATTTTCTGGAATTTTCCAAGCTGTTTAAAGGCACAGTCAACTTTGTGTATGTAAACTTCTGACCCACTGGAATTGTGATACAGTGAAATAATCTGTCTGTAAACAATTGTTGGAAAAATTACCTGTGACATGCAGTAAGTAGATGTCCTAACCGACTTGCCAAAACTATAGTTTGTTAACAAGAAATTTGTGGAGTGGTTGATAAACAAGTTTTAATGACTCCAACCTAAGTGTATGTAAACTTCCAACTTCAACTGTATCTGTGCAGTTTGAAATGCCCATTTTAATGGGCACCGTCCACAGCGAAAGGGCATCACAACGCCCCCTTGTGGTTGAAGGCTCCATTGCGAGATGTTCGCCACATACTTAGAATTTTTCTAAACTGTGCGTCTTTTTCCATCTGGCGAGTCCGTTGAAGAAAAGGAAGTTACCAAACCACAGAAGAATATAAGAATATGTGGTTTTCAACAATGGATTTATAAGATAGCTAGCAACTTGTAAACAATTATCCATTCGTATAACTGAGTATTATTTTAATAACATATTAAAAATAATACACATTGGCTGTTAAGCCAATAATACTTCATGATAGTTAGCTCCCGTTTTAGTTTATTGTGATGCTAATGACGTTTGTTTTGATGATCATTATTAGGTCGCCAGCTACGGTATAGCCTAGCTTTTTGCTAGCTGCTATGTAAGATAGCTGACTTGCTAGAAAGTTATAGAAACAAGTTGAGAAAAATGTAACTGAACAAAACATGTTTTATCAACTGAAACAATATATTTCTCCTGTCTTGAATGAAAATTACATATTTTGCAATCTCCCAAAAATAAATGTGATCTGTGACGAAAGACTAGGAACCTAAAGGAGAAATTCCACTCTGGGAACGGAATGACTTGATGTGAGCCAATCTGGCGTCCCAACGGTCTGCATTCCATTGACCTCTTTAACGCATCTATGAGGATGAAGACAGAACACAACTACACTATGAGGATGAAGACAGAACACAACTACACTATGAGGATGAAGACAGTACACAACTACACTATGAGGATGAAGACAAAACACAACTACACTATGAGGATGAAGACAGAACACAACTACACTATGAGGATGAAGACAGAACACAACTACACAACTACACTATGAGGATGAAGTCAGAACACTACACTATGAGGATGAAGACAGAACACAACTACACTATGAGGATGAAGACAGAACACAACTACACTATGAGGATGAAGACAGTACACAACTACACTATGAGGATGAAGTCAGAACACAACTACACTATGAGGATGAAGTCAGAACACAACTACACTATGAGGATGAAGTCAGAACACAACTACACTATGAGGATGAAGTCAGAACACAACTACACTATGAGGATGAAGTCAGAACACTACACTATGAGGATGAAGACAGAACACAACTACACTATGAGGATGAAGACAGAACACAACTACACTATGAGGATGAAGACAGTACACAACTACACTATGAGGATGAAGTCAGAACACAACTACACTATGAGGATGAAGTCAGAACACAACTACACTATGAGGATGAAGTCAGAACACAACTACACTATGAGGATGAAGTCAGAACACAACTACACTATGAGGATGAAGACAGAACACAACTACATTATGAGGATGAAGTCAGAACAGTACTGGAGGTAAAGGAGAAAGAGAATATTGAACATGTACTGTAGAGTGGCCTAGGTTAGCATACATTTGGGAAGGTAGGTCTGTATAGGTAGGTGTGTGTGTGTGTGTGTGTGTGTGTGTGTGTGTGTGTGTGTGTGTGTGTGTGTGTGTGTGTGTGTGTGTGTGTGTGTGTGTGTGTGTGTGTGTGTGTGTGTGTGTGTGTGTGTGTGTGTGTGTGTGTGAGCCGTGGATGATTAGTGTTATATCTCTAACCCTCTAACCTGAGCTCCCCCACAGAGCCAGATAGTTCACCACGCCAGTTATCTTCCTCTATCTGGTCACAGATACGATTTAGCATGTGTAACACGTGTTTTGTGTTCTTTACATGTAGCATGCTGTTACATGCTAAATTACTCCAATGTGTAAACTGTATCAAATATGCATCATCTAATAGGAGGCACTGCTGTTGTGGATGGATTGGTGCAACTTTCTCTCTTTAGAGAAACACAAGACAAAATCCCTTCAGCATCTAAAACAAGTCGTCAAGTCTTAGCCATCAAGCCTATTGCACTGTTGTACAGAGTGGCATGTTTTCAGGGCTTGTATTGGTTAAAGTTGGTTTACAGAGGTCAGTCTGTCAAGCAGCCTGTCTGGCAGGAACAAATTAAGTCTTTAGCTCAGTGACAGAAACCTAGTCCTGTGGTGTAAAGAGGATAATTGGCTGTGTGTGTGTGTGTGTGTGTGTGTGTGTGTGTGTGTGTGTGTGTGTGTGTGTGTGTGTGTGTGTGTGTGTGTGTGTGTGTGTGTGTGTGTGTGTGTGTGTGTGTGTGTGTGTGTGTGTGTGTGTGTGTGTGTAAGCATATGGTTTGCCTTTACCAGTGTGGGTGGTGTTGTACTAAACCTTCCCCTTCCCTTAACTAGCCTGACCTTGGCCTTAACGAAGCCCTGCTCTGGCAGTGTGGTGTGTGTGCGTGATAATGAAAGAAATATGTGAGTACCTTGCACGAAACAGCGGTATTCCCTTATTTTGAAACTACTGCAGAGACTATTTGACTTAATTCTGACAGCAATGCCATTTCTTTAGCTCTCTCAGAATGTCAACGACAGCCTCCCTGTATAACAGTTCAATACAAACCACAACACTCAGCCACTTCAAGAACGAGAGAGAGAGAGAGAGAGAGAGAGAGAGAGAGAGTGAGAGAGAGTGAGAGAGAGTGAGAGTGAGTGAGAGTGAGTGAGAGTGAGTGAGAGTGAGTGAGAGAGAGTGAGAGTGAGTGAGTGAGTGAGTGAGTGAGTGAGTGAGTGAGTGAGTGAGTGAGTGAGTGAGTGAGTGAGTGAGACCAATCCAAAACCATGGGAGATTGGTTTGCTCAACTCCTCTGTCCTCCATCCTCTCTTCACTTTCAAAGATAACCAAGGAGAGAAGGGGAGGAGGGGCAATGTGGAAACAAATGTGCTTGTATTTAATGAGACTCTCCTTCTTTCACTTGTGAGTCATCATGCAAATGATGTTTAAAGGGGTGGAATCCCAAATGAAATGTGTAATGTAGTAAAAAAAATACATTATTAGCTAGTTATGCTGTGGGAGATCTCAAAACATAGCTTGACTGGAATCCTTTTTTATTCAGTTCTAAATTCTTTAAGACGTTTTAATGACAAGTTTTGTATTATTATTATTATTATTATTAATGTTATTATTATTATTATTATTATTATTATTATTATTATTATTATTATTATATTTATTGTTGTTGTTGTTGTTAGTATTATTAATATTATTATTGTATAATATTGTTATTGTTGTTGTTATTATTGTTGATATTATTATTATTTTTGTTATTATTATTATTTGTATTGTTGTTGTTCTTGTTATTATTATTGTTATTATTATTGTTGTTGTTGTTATTAAATAGGGAATGTGTGTTTGAAGCTAAGTGATATAGGTATGCAGATATAGGATAGAAAAAGGGGTCAAATACCTACTGTTGCCATGTTACAGCGTCCACAACAGAACCAGCTTTCTTCATGAACCTGTTAATGAAAACACAAGAGAGATCAGCTAATTCAGTTTTAAACACCACTGAAATACCAGCACAACATTTTGGAATGACACACAAAAATAAAAAGCATTTTTATAAAGCGAGGACTTTTGATTAGCCTCATATATATGTGCCTCCTGACCAGGTTGTCAGTGTGTGTGTGTGTGTGTGTGTGTGTGTGTGTGTGTGTGTGTGTGTGTGTGTGTGTGTGTGTGTGTGTGTGTGTGTGTTTCTAACTGTTTGAGCCAAGGAGTCACAACATAAACAAGACATGTGGACCGGTTAGTCTCAACCTGAAACTCTCCTTATTTGGGTCTGAGAGTCTTTCCTGCATGTCTAGATCCTTCTATCTAAACAGCATGTCAGAAAGGCACAACTCTCACCAGTTAAAGATATTTAGTCTTGGTTACATCTTTTATCTGACACTGATGTTATCTCCGTTCACTTAGCCTCTGTTTCTAAACAAACATGTGTGGCAGACATACACACACACACACAGACACACACACACCTGACCATGAGACAGAGACAGACTGGAGGAAAACCCGGGGGAAAGGAGGAGGGAGAGGAGGAGGAGAAGGGAGAGGAGGAGGAGGGAGAGGAGGCGGTAGAGGAGGAGGAGGGAGAGGAGGCGGTAGAGGAGGAGGAGGGAGAGGAGTCGGTAGAGGAGGAGGAGGGAGAGGAGGCGGTAGAGGAGGAGGAGGGAGAGGAGGCGGTAGAGGAGGAGGAGGGAGAGGAGTCGGTAGAGGAGGAGGAGGGAGAGGAGGCGGTAGAGGAGGAGGAGGGAGAGGAGTCGGTAGAGGAGGAGGAGGGAGAGGAGGCGGTAGAGGAGGAGGAGGGAGAGGAGTCGGTAGAGGAGGAGGAGGGAGAGGAGGCGGTAGAGGAGGACCTACCTGGACCTCCTGCAAAAACGAAAAAATTTTAGTCAAAAGACATTCAGGAATTCAGCAAACAAATTGTTTAATTTAGGAAATCTGTTCCCAAGTATTCCCACAAATTAAAACACTGAGGTGTTCGTGTCTGAATGTAATCAAGGTATGAAATGATTGTTATTTTGATATACAGTCTATTTGTGGGTTGAGTTGATGAGTTTGATTTTCAAGAAGTCTTGGAAAACCGTTTCACACAGGATGTTTTGTCCTACAGTATCTTTCTACTGATTCACAAATGTGTGAAATGGTCTTCCAAGACTTTCTCTAAATGAAACCATCATCTCAGCTGTTACATGCTATAGTGAGAGTATTGCTACATGCTATAGTGAGAGTATTGCTAACATTACTGTTATATACTCTATGTTGATGTGTTTCTACAGAAAAGATTTAGCCAAAAGATTTACATCAAACAGATCTATTTTAGCTGCCCTGATTGCATAATCATCCTACAGCTTTGCTCTAGAACAATGGTTCCCAAACTGTGGGGCGTGCAGGGTTGGCAGGAAGGGCAGGGGGGTCACAACAACCCCCCTGCCAACATCTGCACGCCCCACAGTTTGGGAACCATTGTTCTAGAGCATAATGTTTTGGCTCAATCTTTCTGAAAATCAAACTCATCAACTAAACCCCAAAATAGACTATATTTCAAAATAACAATAATTTCCTACCTTGGTTACATTCAGACATGATCACCTCCTTTTTTAATTTGTGGAAAGACTTGGGAACAGTTTTCCTAAATGAAACAATTGTTTTGCTGAATTCCTGAATTTCTTTGGACTAAAAACGGTTTTGACCCTCGTTGCTGTTGCTGACCCCTGCTATATACTTTGATTTTGTCATTTTTATGAACTCAGTCCGGCTTTAAAATTACTCTTGAAAGTTGTAATAGTAGAATGCACAAGGTGCAATGTAGAAATTGGGTGGTGCATCATCAGTTCTCCTTAGTCATTACAAACCTTAGAGAGATATTTATAACATGCCAGAAATGTTCAGTTTAACTAGACCACGTCAGCTAACATTTTTTTTCCGTTTTTTTCCCCCATAGATGTTGTAATTTTGTCGTCACATGAATACACATTAGACATGGCAAAATATATAGAATTGCAAGAACATTAAAAAAAGCAAAATTTTCTTTGCACCCAACGATACAATTTGAAGAATAGCAGGAAATGAGCTTTAAACCTGCAACATTCTCTCCACCAACAAGAGGGGTGCGTGCGCGCAGGGGGGGGGGGGGGGCAGAGGGAAAAAGTTTGGGAACCCCTGCTCTAGAATACTGGTCTAACAAATCCAATCTTTGCGCAGTGGAAAAAATCCACCATGTAATATATAACAAATCCCCTGTTTATAGCAAGTCCCAGTAGTGGATCTAAGAGAGGTCTAGACAAAGATCCTCTGGTCTGAGAGAGAGAGGAGAGAAGAGAGGAGAGAGAGGAGAGGACAGGTGGGAAATCACTCGGCCACCTTATCAATCCACTGACACTCTATTCAGCTGACAGACTATTTAACTAGACCAGGACCTGGGACCACCAGACTGGAGACCTTTACATTAACACTGGGCCTGTGTGTGTACTGTTTAAACCGTATTTCCAAAATATGTTTCTATACTATAGTTTAGGACGTTGTTGACTATATTGACAATCCATAATGCATCTCTAATGGAAACGGCGTCAGTGAGGCGACTCACCCGTCGAGCAGCAGAATGGCGTTCTTGCGTGGTGGCCCAGCGTTAGGGCCGTAGAGGTGTGCTTGGCTGTAGTAGCGTACAGACTGCAGTAGTGTCCTCAGCAGGGTGTAGTCCTTGGCTAGCTGGGTACTGTTCACTGTCTGACCCACCATGCTTCGGTAGCCATTAGGCTCTGGAGAGAGATGGAGAGAGATGGAGAGAGATGGAGATGGACCTAACCTAATGCCTAACCCTAACCTAATGCCTAACCCTAACCTAATGCCTTAACCCTAACCTAATGCCTAACCCTAACCTAATGCCTAACCCTAACCTAATGCCTAACCCTAACTTAATGCCTTAACCCTAACCTAATGCCTAACCCTAACCTAATGCCTAACCCTAACCTAATGCCTTAACCCTAACCTAATGCCTAACTCTAACCTAATGCCTAACCCTAACCTAATGCCTTAACCCTAACCTAATGCCTAACTCTAACCTAATGCCTAACCCTAACCTAATGCCTAACCCTAACCTAATGCCTAACTCTAACCTAATGCCTAACCCTAACCTAATGCCTTAACTCTAACCTAATGCCTTAACTCTAACCAAATGCCTAACCCTAACCTAATGCCTAACCCTAACCTTAACCACACTGCTAACCTAATGCCTAACCCTAACCTAATGCCTAACCCTAACCTAATGCCTAACCCTAACCACACTGCTAACATAATGCCTAACCCTAACCTAATGCCTAACCCTAACCTTAACCACACTGCTAACCCTAATGCCTAACCCTAACCTAATGCCTGACCCTAACCTTAACCACACTGCTAACCCTAATGCCTAACCCTAACCTAATGCCTAACCCTAACCTTAACCACACTGCTAACCCTAATGCCTAACCCTAACCTAATGCCTAACCCTAACCTAATGCCTAACCCTAACCTTAACCACACTGCTATACCTAATGCCTAACCCTAACCTTAACCACACTGCTATACCTAATGCCTAACCCTAACCTTAACCACACTGCTATCCCTAATGCCTAACCCTAACCTTAACCACACTGCTATACCTAATGCCTAACCCTAACCTTAACCACACTGCTATACCTAATGCCTAACCCTAACCTTAAATTAAGACCAAAACGCTACTTTTTTATAATATAGCCAATGTTGAGGTTGCAGCTGGTCTATCTAAGGGGAAATCGCTCAGTTCTACCTCCAGAACTAAACTCATGATAGTATTACAGCGAGACACAGCGTGTCATTCTAACGCTGTCCAACACAAGAGTGTTGGAGAGAAATAAAGATCACACCAGCTAAGGCCAATCCCACATTGCCCTCTATAGCTTTTACCTTCTGGCGAGAGTGCTTGTATCTGTCATTTTGGCAAGGGTCGACTGCACCACATAGAAAGGCATCAGCTGTTTACTTCTCCTTTTTAAAACCACTCCATCCTTCATCATGCTTAAATATTCATCTCTCTCTCTCTCTCTCTCTCTCTCTCTCTCTCTCTCTCTCTCTCTCTCTCTCTTCACTCTCTCTTCACTCTCTCTTCACTCTCTCTTCACTCTCTCTTTACTCTCTCTTCACTCTCTCTTCACTCTCTCTTCACTCTCTCTTCACTCTCTCTTCACTCTCTCTTCACTCTCTCTTCACTCTCTCTTCACTCTCTCTTCACTCTTTGAAAGGCTTCCTTTCAATCATGACTCAGAGTCAAAACTTACACATGTGCATGCCCTCTCAAGGCTTTGGCCAGCACCAGTACTTATTTTGTTTTGTTATCATGAAAGTGAAACCTGTACTGACATCCAGAAGGTGAGGTCAGTACAGGTGCAGCAAAGCTGGGACCGAGAGATTGAGAAACAGCTTCTATCTCAAGGCCATCAGACTGCTAAACAGCAGTCACTAACTCAGAGAGGCTGCTGCCCACATTGAGACCCAAATCACTGGACATTTTAATAAATGGATCACTAGTCACTTTAAACAATGTCACTTTAAACAATGCCACTTTAAATAATGCCACTTTAATAATGTTTACATATCTTACATTACTCATATCAGA
This sequence comes from Salvelinus fontinalis, assembly GCF_029448725.1. Taxonomy (NCBI): domain Eukaryota; kingdom Metazoa; phylum Chordata; class Actinopteri; order Salmoniformes; family Salmonidae; genus Salvelinus; species Salvelinus fontinalis. Next base: position 16,873,924 of record NC_074694.1, read on the forward strand.
TGTATATATTGTATTTTATACCATCTACTGCCCCTTGCCTATGCCGCTCGGCCATCGCTCATCCATATACTTATATGTACATATTCTCATCCACCCTTTTAGATTTGTGTGTATTAGGTAGTTGTTGGGGGATTGTTAGATTGGTTGTTAGATTTGTGTGTATTAGGTAGTTGTTGGGGGATTGTTAGATTAGTTGTTAGATTTGTGTGTATTAGGTAGTTGTTGGGAATTGTTAGATTATTTGTTAGATATTACTGCACTGTCGGAACTAGAAGCACAAACATTTCGCTACACTCGCATTAACATCTGCTAACCATGTGCATGTGACCAATAACATTTCATTTTATTTGATGTGGCTGGAAATACACATTTCTGTGTACAATGGATAAATAAATCTATGTTTTTGTGTGAAAACTCGTTATGAATTATGTTGAATAAATGTGTTATATAGGTTGTTTTGAATGATACCACAACTTTCAGAAAGGTGTTTGGAATGGTTTCAGAGAGGTGTTTGAAATGGTTTCAGAAAAGTGTTTGAAATGGTTTCAGAAAGTTGTTTGAAATGGTTTCAGAAAGGTGTTTGGAATGGTTTCAGAAAGGTGTTTGAAATGGTTTCAGAAAGGTGTTTGAAATGGTTTCAGAAAGGTGTTTGAAATGGTTTCAGAAAGGTGTTTGAAATGGTTTCAGAAAGGTGTTTGAAATGGTTTCAGAAAGGTGTTTGAAATGGTTTCAGAAAGGTGTTTGGAATGGTTTCAGAAAGGTGTTTGAAATGGTTTCAGAAAGGTGTTTGGAATGGTTTCAGAAAGGTGTTTGAAATGGTTTCAGAAAGGTGTTTGAAATGGTTTCAGAAAGGTGTTTGAAATGGTTTCAGAAAGGTGTTTGGAATGGTTTCAGAAAGGTGTTTGAAATGGTTTCAGAAAGGTGTTTGAAATGGTTTCAGAAAGGTGTTTGAAATGGTTTCAGAAAGGTGTTTGAAATGGTTTCAGAAAGGTGTTTGAAATGGTTTCAGATAGGTGTTTGAAATGGTTTCAGAAAGGTGTTTGAAATGGTTTCAGAAAGGTGTTTGAAATGGTTTCAGAAAGGTGTTTGGAATGGTTTCAGAAAGGTGTTTGAAATGATTTCAGAAAGGTGTTTGGAATGGTTTCAGAAAGGTGTTTGAAATGGTTTCAGAAAGGTGTTTGAAATGGTTTCAGAAAGGTGTTTGAAATGGTTTCAGAAAGGTGTTTGAAATGGTTTCAGAAAGGTGTTTGGAATGGTTTCAGAAAGGTGTTTGAAATGGTTTCAGAAAGGTGTTTGGAATGGTTTCAGAAAGGTGTTTGAAATGGTTTCAGAAAGGTGTTTGAAATGGTTTCAGAAAGGTGTTTGAAATGGTTTCAGAAAGGTGTTTGGAATGGTTTCAGAAAGGTGTTTGGAATGGTTTCAGAAAGGTGTTTGGAATGGTTTCAGAAAGGTGTTTGAAATGGTTTCAGAAAGGTGTTTGAAATGGTTTCAGAAAGGTGTTTGAAATGGTTTCAGAAAGGTGTTTGAAATGATTTCAGAAAGTTGTTTGAAATGGTTTCAGAAAGGTGTTTGAAATGGTTTCAGAAAGGTGTTTGAAATGGTTTCAGAAAGGTGTTTGGAATGGTTTCAGAAAGTTGTTTGAAATGGTTTCAGAAAGGTGTTTGAAATGGTTTCAGAAAGGTGTTTGGAATGGTTTCAGAAAGGTGTTTGGAATGGTTTCAGAAAGGTGTTTGAAATGGTTTCAGAAAGGTGTTTGGAATGGTTTCAGAAAGGTGTTTGAAATGGTTTCAGAAAGGTGTTTGGAATGGTTTCAGAAAGGTGTTTGAAATGGTTTCAGAAAGGTGTTTGGAATGGTTTCAGAAAGGTGTTTGAAATGGTTTCAGAAAGGTGTTTGAAATGGTTTCAGAAAGGTGTTTGAAATGGTTTCAGAAAGGTGTTTGAAATGGTTTCAGAAAGGTGTTTGAAATGGTTTCAGAAAGGTGTTTGAAATGGTTTCAGAAAGGTGTTTGAAATGGTTTCAGAAAGGTGTTTGAAATGGTTTCAGAAAGGTGTTTGAAATGGTTTCAGAAAGGTGTTTGAAATGGTTTCAGAAAGGTGTTTGAAATGGTTTCAGAAAGGTGTTTGGAATGGTTTCAGAAAGGTGTTTGAAATGGTTTCAGAAAGGTGTTTGAAATGGTTTCAGAAAGGTGTTTGAAATGGTTTCAGAAAGGTGTTTGGAATGGTTTCAGAAAGGTGTTTGGATGCGTATACCCCTTCAGGTACAGTGTTGTCCAATGCTTTACAATTCTGCTGTATTAAATAGCATACATTGTACAATATATTAAATGCAGTATATAGTGTCGTGTAGTAGATACTGACCGTTGCCCAGTTCCCAGGAGATGTTGTATTTCTTCCCGGCGCTGTATTTGAGGAGGCTGAGTGCTGAGGAGGAGTTCCAGGAGGAGTCAGGGTTTCTCTGCAGGGCGTTGAACCCCAGGACCAGATGCAGACCAGCACACTCGGCAAAGTTGTACAGTTTGTCTAAAGACCTGGCTGGGAGCAAACCAGACGCAGTTGTAACTGTGTTTCTTTTCTAAACAGTCAAGGTAACATTCAGTCATACTGTGCCCGGGCTAACTATACTACAAATAATGATGTAGAAACATTGAAAACACATTTGGGACATTTATATTCCAGTATAATAAGTATGTCTGAGGCCTGTCTAAAACAACTGTGCCCTTTCTAAAAAATCTGCGCTTAACCCCTACTATTATAGGATAGTAACCAACGTGGTGGGAACTTCACATTAGACGGCTAGATAGATTTTGGACTATGGAAATACATGTAGCTACAAACCTATCACAAATGTAATTATTCATCAAAACTAAGTGACCCGTCCAGAAAAACTCCTGTTCCTAGTTTTAACCTTTAACCCTGTCAATCTAAGCCTCACTCATTGTCTCAAATCAATCAAATCAAATTGTATTCGTCACAAGCTTCGTAAACCACAGGTGTAGACTAAAAGTGAAATGCTTACTTACAATGCAGAGAGAAAATATAAAAAATATTTTGAAATAATAACACAATGGGTAATGATAACATACCTACAGTACATGTCAACAGTTTGGACACACCTACTCATTCAAGGGTTTTTCTTACTTTAAACTATTCTCTACATTGTAGAATAATAGTGAAGACATTAAAACTATGAAATAACACACATGGAATCATGTAGTAACCAAAAAAGTGTTAAACAAATCAAAAACAAGTTTCTATGTGAGATGTTTCATAGCCACCTTTGCCTTGATGACAGCTTTGCACACTCTTTGGTGCTACAGTACTACACTACTATGGTACTCCATACGACAGTACTTAGTTTCTATTATACTACAGTACTATAGTACTGTGTTACTATGGTGCTACAATACTACATTACTATGGTACTCCATACGACAGTACTTAGTTTCTATTATACTACAGTACTATAGTACTGTGTTACTATGGTGCTACAATACTACATTAGTATGGTGCTACAATACTACAGTACTATGGTACTAAACCACTACAATACTACAGTCCTACAATACCACCGTACTATGATACTACAGTACTAAGTTACTATGGTACTACAGTGCTATGTTACTATTTTACAACAGTACAAGAGTACTATGCTACTAAGCTACTACAATACTATAGCCCTGTGTTACTATGGTACTACAGTACTATGTGACTGAGGTACTACAATATGACAGTACTATGTTACTGTGGTACTACAATGCCACAGTACTGTGTTACTACAGTACTACAGTACTGTGTTACTATGGTAATACAATACCAGTACTACAGTACTACAGTGCTATGGTACTGTTTTAACTACAGTAAAAGGGTACTACAATACTAAAGTCCTACAGTAATATGTCACTACAGTACTATGGTACTACAAAACATACTGTACTATGGTACTACAATACCACAGTACTACAGTACTATGGTACTACAGTACTATGGTACTACAAAACCACAGTACTATGGTACTATGTTACCACAGTACTATGGTACAAAATACTGCAGTACTATGTTACTACTGTACCATAGTACTGCAATACTACAGTACACCGGTACTATATCACTACAGTACTATGGTGTCACAATACTACAGTACTATGGCACTATGTTACCACATTACTAGTGTACTACATTACTATTGTACTACAATACTACAGCACTACTGTACTGTGTTACTACAGTACTAAGGTACTATAATACCACAGTACTATGGAACTATGTTACTAAAGTACTATAGTACTGCAATACAACAGCACTATGATTCAAATCTACTACAGTACTATAGCACCACAGTACTACAGTACTACGGTACCGGTACTACAATACTACAGTACTACGGTACTATGTTACTGTGGTTATATGGTACTACGGTGCAATGGGACTATGTTACTACAATACTACAGTACACCAGTACCACCATTATGTTACTACAGTACTATGGCATCACAACACTACAGTGCAATGGGACTATGTTACTACAATACCACAGTACTAAGTTACTACGCTACTATGTTACTACAATACTGCAGTACTATGGTACTACAATACTACAGCACTGTGGTACCACATTGCTACAGTACAATGGGGCTATGTTACTACAATGCTACAGCACTATGGTACCACAATACTACACTACCACGGTACTACAATACTTCAGTACTATGTTACCACAATACTACAATACAATGGGACTATGTTGCCATAATGCTACAGTACTATGTTACTACAATGCAACAGCACTATGGTACCACAATACTACAGTACCACGGTACTACAATACTACAGTACTGGGGTACTACAATACTTCAGTACTATGTTACCACAATACTACAATGCAATGGGACTATGTTGCCATAATACTACAGTACTATGGTGCGTACAATACTACAATACTATGGTACTACAATACTACAGTGCTATGTTGCTACAATACTACAATACTATGTTACTGCAATACTACATTACTATGGTACTAGAATGCCACAGTACTATGTTGATACAATACCACAGTACTATGTTACTACAATACTACAGCATGATGGTACCACAATACTACCGTGCTATGGTACTGCACTACTATGGCACTACACTACTACACTGCTATGGTACTACAATGCTACAGTACTATGGCACAACAATGCCACAATACTATTTTACTACAATACTGCGGTACTATGTTACCACGATGCTACAGTACTATGTTACTACATTACTACAGTACCATGTTACTACAATACTACAGTACTATGAAACTGCAATACTACAATACTTTGTTACTACAATGCTACAGTCCACCTCGCCAGTATTTTTTCTCTTCTCTAGCCTGTTGGGGATGGGGGCGCTGTTTAGACTATTTATGCTAATTTGGTAATTTTTGAAACGGCTTCCCACAAAATCCTTGATCGTACAATATGCATATTATTATTATTATTGGATAGAAAACAGTCTATAGTTTCTATAGGAGTTGAAATTTTGTCTCTAAGTGGAACAGAGCCCATTCTACAGCAATTTCCCTGACATGGATTCAGATTTCAGAAATGTTGGCCACTGTTCTGAAGTCAGTTAAAAGGGCACTGATTTTGCTATGACTATACGGACACTTCTTACGTCTTCCCCTGGATGCCTTTACGTGATGACGATTCCAATGGGGTCGATTGCGCGTTCACAGGCCCTACAAATGAAAAAACCCTGAAGCTAGTCATTCTTTTGGAGCTGCGTCATGAGCCTAGAGGACACCGGCGCGCACCTGTTCCAAGCGTTAGTTTAGCCTGTTATATTTCTCCGGTCATCTTTTCACTCGTTATAGGAGTTAAAAACATCATAAGGTAGTTAATTTAAAGCGTTTTATAGCAATTTATATCCGTTTAGTGCGATTTTGGGACATTTCTTTTTGAAACGATGTGAATAGTTGGGCACGCTTTTCAGTTCATCCCGAACGCAGTTGGCATTTCGACATGGCAAGAGGACAGCTTTCCACCAAAAGACGATTTCTCCCAAGAAAGGATCCTTTGCCCAAGATACTGATGGAAGAACAGCTCAAGGTAGGACATTTTTATTATGATAAATCGTGTTTCTGTCGAAACATTTTAGTGGCTTAGGACGCCATGTTTTATGACGTAGCTTCGCTAGGCGCAAACTGTATTGAAAAGTAAGGATAAATTAAAAAATGTTATTCCGCAATTGTATTAAGAATTAAATTGTCTATCAATCCCTGTCCACCCTATATTTTTTAGTCACGTTTATGAGTATTTATGTATAAGAGTAGATCACTGTCTAAGTGGCGCAAGGACATATTATGACCAGCTGAGTTACATTTCACATTGTCTAACCATGATTTTGGTGGCTAAATATGAACGTTTTCGATCAAACTCTATATGCATTGTGTAATATGATGTTACAGGAGTGTCATCTGAAGAATTCTGAGAAGGTTAGTGAAAAAATTAATATCTTTTGGCGATGTTGACTTTTATCGCTCACTTTGGCTAGAATCAATGCTGGGCTGCTATGTGGTATGTGCTATGCTAATATAACGATTTATTGTGTTTTCGCTGTAAGACACTTAGAAAATCTGAAATATTGTCTGTATTCACAGGATCTGTGTCTTTCGATTCGTGTATGCTGTGTATTTTTACGAAATGTTTGATGATTAGTAAGTAGGTAAACACGTTGCTCTAAGTAGTTTTTCTATTCCATTTGTGACGGTGGGTGCAATTGTAACCTATGCCATCTACCTGAAATATGCACTTTTTTCTAACAAAACCTATCCCATACCATAAATATGTTATCAGACTGTCATCTAATGAGTTTTTTTGTTGGTTAGGGGCTATAAATATCTTAGTTTAGCCGAATTGGTGATGGCTACTGGTGTTGGTGGACAAATAAAATGATGGTGGATTATGCTAATGTATTTTTAGGTAATAGATGTACATCTTTACATATTGTGTCTTCCCTGTAAAACATTTTAAAAATCGGACATGTTGACTGGATTCACAAGATCTGTGTCTTTCATTAGCTGTATTGGACTTTAATGTGTGAAAGTGAAATATTTAAAAAATATATATTTTTTGAATTTCGCGGCACTGGTTTTTCAGTGGGGGGGGGGGGGGTGCCTCTAGCGCCACGCTGATCCTAGACAGGCTAGACTAATTGAACGTTTGACAATTAACTGGCTGATAATTCCAAGCATACTTCTGATCAGGCCTGTACAACGCCCATGGGAGTGTTTATGTGTTGTTTAGAGATTGGTTGGTTCTTCTGGACGCTTCAGTCCAGATCTTTTTTTATAGCCATATCTGCTCAGCACACTGTGTGTGTGTGTGTGTGTGTGTGTGTGTGTGTGTGTGTGTGTGTGTGTGTGTGTGTGTGTGTGTGTGTGTGTGTGTGTGTGTGTGTGTGTGTGTGTGTGTGTGTGTGTGTGTCTGTGTCTGTGTCTGTGTCTGTGTCTGTCTGTGTCTGTCTGTGTCTGTCTGTGTCTGTCTGTGTCTGTCTGTGTCTGTCTGTGTCTGTCTGTGTCTGTCTGTGTCTGTCTGTGTCTGTCTGTGTCTGTGTCTGTGTCTGTGTGTCTGTGTCTGTGTGTCTGTGTCTGTGTGTCTGTGTCTGTGTGTCTGTGTCTGTGTGTCTGTGTCTGTGTGTCTGTGTGTCTGTGTGTCTGTGTGTCTGTGTGTCTGTGTGTCTGTGTGTCTGTGTCTGTGTCTGTCTGTGTGTCTGTGTGTCTGTGTCTGTGTCTGTGTCTGTGTCTGTGTGTCTGTGTCTGTGTCTGTGTGTCTGTGTCTGTGTCTGTGTCTGTGTCTGTGTGTCTGTGTCTGTGTGTGTGTGTCTGTGTGTCTGTGTGTCTGTGTCTGTGTGTCTGTGTCTGTGTCTGTGTGTCTGTGTGTCTGTGTGTCTGTGTGTCTGTGTGTCTGTGTGTGTGTCTGTGTCTGTGTGTCTGTGTGTCTGTGTCTGTGTGTCTGTGTGTCTGTGTCTGTGTGTCTGTGTGTCTGTGTCTGTGTGTCTGTGTGTCTGTGTCTGTGTCTGTGTCTGTGTGTCTGTGTCTGTGTGTCTGTGTGTCTGTGTCTGTGTGTCTGTGTGTCTGTCTCTGTCTCTGTGTCTGTCTCTGTGTCTGTGTGTCTGTGTGTCTGTGTGTCTGTGTGTCTGTGTGTCTGTGTGTGTGTCTGTGTCTGTGTGTCTGTGTGTCTGTGTCTGTGTGTCTGTGTGTCTGTGTCTGTGTGTCTGTGTGTCTGTGTCTGTGTGTCTGTGTGTCTGTGTCTGTGTGTCTGTGTGTCTGTGTCTGTGTGTCTGTGTGTCTGTGTCCGTGTGTCTGTGTCTGTCTCTGTGTCTGTCTCTGTGTCTGTCTCTGTCTCTGTGTCTGTCTCTGTGTCTGTGTGTCTGTGTGTCTGTGTGTCTGTGTGTCTGTGTGTCTGTGTCTGTCTCTGTGTCTCTGTGTCTGTGTGTCTGTGTGTCTGTGTGTCTGTGTGTGTCTGTGTGTCTGTGTGTCTGTGTGTGTCTGTGTGTCTGTGTGTCTGTGTGTGTCTGTGTGTCTGTGTGTCTGTGTGTGTCTGTGTGTCTGTGTCTGTCTGTGTCTGTCTGTGTGTCTGTGTCTGTGTCTGTCTGTGTGTCTGTGTGTCTGTGTGTCTGTGTGTCTGTGTCTGTGTGTCTGTGTGTCTGTGTGTCTGTGTCTGTGTGTCTGTGTGTCTGTGTGTCTGTGTGTCTGTGTGTCTGTGTGTCTGTGTCTGTGTGTCTGTGTGTCTGTGTGTCTGTGTGTCTGTGTCTGTGTGTCTGTGTGTCTGTGTGTCTGTGTGTCTGTGTGTCTGTGTGTCTGTGTGTCTGTGTGTCTGTGTGTCTGTGTGTCTGTGTCTGTGTGTCTGTGTCTGTGTCTGTGTCTGTGTCTGTGTCTGTGTCTGTGTCTGTGTGTCTGTGTGTCTGTGTGTCTGTGTCTGTGTGTCTGTGTGTCTGTGTCTGTGTCTGTGTGTCTGTGTGTCTGTGTGTCTGTGTGTCTGTGTCTGTGTGTCTGTGTCTGTGTGTCTGTCTGTGTGTCTGTGTGTGTGTGGTGACGTGTACTGATGGACATCCCACCCTGCTGATGAGGGGCATAGTTAAATGACAGCCTGCTGAGCAGATATGGCCAGTCCAGAAGAACCAACCAATCTCTAAACATAGTTATGAACTCGATGTTGTCCAAAAGGCTGTGTTTTATATTTGTAAAATTGCATTGCTCTGTCGACACATAGTGAAGGAATGCCCTCGACAAAAAGTTGCACCCTTTTCCAAAATGGACCTGCGGCTTTCCCACCCGGACCCGAAATTAATAAATATATATATTTTAAATATAGAGACAACTAGACCCGTTTCTTATAACCCTGGTTGGCTCCAGACCCGGTCCAATCAGATCAGAGTGAGGGAAGCAGCAGAAAAGTATTTTTGAAAGATAGTTGATTCACCGGAGCAGATGAAACGGGAGAGGAGGGAGAGGAGGGAGAGAGGCGGGCCGTACTGTGTGCCAGTGACATGAGGAGCAGGGAGGAGTGAGAGACCAGAGACACCACGCCAACTCAAGCTACAGTAGACTAATAGCTGCCTTAGCTAGGTTATTTAACTTCAAATATAACTAGGTAGTACCTAGTACACCAACTACAGCAGGTTAATGTCTCTCTCTCTCTACTCCAGCAGGTTAATGTCTCTCGCTCTCTCTACTACAGCAGGTTAATGTCTCTCTCTCTCTCTACTCCAGCAGGTTAATGTCTCTCGCTCTCTCTACTACAGCAGGTTAATGTCTCTCTCTCTCTAATACAGCAGGTTAATGTCTCTCTCTCTCTACTACAGCAGGTTAATGTCTCTCTCTCTCTACTACAGCAGGTTAATGTCTCTCTCTCTCTACTACAGCAGGTTAATGTCTCTCTCTCTCTACACCAGCAGGTTAATGTCTCTCTCTCAATTCAATTCAATTCAAGGGGCTTTATTGGCATGGGAAACATGTGTTAATATTGCCAAAGCAAGTGAGGTAGATAATATACAAAAGTGAAATAAACAATAAAAATTAACAGTCAACATTACACATACAGAAGTTTCAAAACAATAAAGACATCACAAATGTCATATTGTATATATACAGTGTTGTAACAATGTACAAATGGTTAAAGCACACAAGGGAAAATAAATAAGCATAAATATGGGTTGTATTTACAATGGTGTTTGTTCTTCACTGGTTGCCCTTTTCTTGTGGCAACAGGTCACAAATCTTGCTGCTGTGATGCACACTGGTATTTCACCAAGTAGATATGGGAGTTTATCAAAATTGGATTTGTTTTCGAATTCTTTGTGGATCTGTGTGATCTGAGGGAAATATGTCTCTCTAATATGGTCATACATTGGGCAGGAGTTTAGGAAGTGCAGCTCAGTTTCCACCTCATTTTGTGGGCAGTGTGCACATAGCCTGTCTTCTCTTGAGAGCCATGTCTGCCTACGGCAGCCTTTCTCAATAGCAAGGCTATGCTCACTGAGTCTGTACATAGTCAAAGCTTTCCTTCAGGTAGGTATTCTGCCACTGTGTACTCTCTGTTTAGGGCCAAATAGCATTCTAGTTTGCTCTGTTTTTTTGGTAATTCTTTCCAATGTGTCAAGTAATTATCTTTTTGTTTTCTCATGATTTGGTTGGGTCTAAATTGTGCTGTTGTCCTGGGGCTCTGTGGGGTGTGTTTGTGTTTGTGAACGGAGCCCTAGGACCAGCATGCTTAGGGGACTCTTCTCCAGGTTCATCTCTCTGTAGGGGATGGCTTTGTTATGGAAGGTTTGGGAATCGCTTACTTTTAGGTGGTTGTAGAATTTAACGGCTCTTTTCTGGATTTTGATAATTAGTGGGTATCGGCCTAATTCTGCTCTGCATGCATTATTTGGTGTTCTACGTTGTACACGGAGGATATTTTTGCAGAATTCTGCATGCAGAGTCTCAATTTGGTGTTTGTCCCATTTTGTGAAGTCTTGGTTGGTGAGCGGACCCCAGACCTCACAACCACAAAGGGCGATGGGCTCTATGACTGATTCAAGTATTTTTAGCCAGATCCTAATTGGTATGTTGAAATTTATGTTCCTTTTGATGGCATAGAATGCCCTTCTTGCCTTGTCTCTCAGATCGTTCACAGCTTTGTGGAAGTTACCTGTGGCGCTGATGTTTAGGCCGAGGTATGTATAGTTTTTTGTGTGCTCTAGGGCAACGGTGTCTAGATGGAATTTGTGGTCTTGGCGACTGGACCTTTTTTGGAACACTATTATTTTGGTCTTACTGAGATTTACTGTCAGGGCCCAGGTCTGACAGAATCTGTGCAGAAGATCTAGGTGCTGCTGTAGGCCCTCCTTGGTTGGTCATCAGCAAATGACCAGCAAAAAAAAAAAACAGATCATCAGCAAACAGTAGACATTTGACTTCCGATTCTAGTAGGGTGAGGCCGGGTGCTGCAGACTGTTCTAGTGCCCGCGCCAATTCGTTGATATATATGTTGAAGAGGGTGGGGCTTAAGCTGCATCCCTGTCTCACCCCACGACCCTGTGTGAAGAAATGTGTGTGTTTTTTGCCAATTTTAACCGCACACTTGTTGTTTGTGTACATGGATTTTATAATGTTTACCCCCAACACCACTTTCCATCAATTTGTATAGCAGACCCTCATGCCAAATTGAGTCGAAGGCTTTTTTGAAATCAACAAAGCATGAGAAGACTTTGCCTTTGTTTTGGTTTGTTTGGTTGTCAATTAGGGTGTGTAGGGTGAATACATGGTCTGTTGTACGGTAATTTGGTAAAAAGCCAATTTGACATTTGCTCAGTACATTGTTTTCATTGAGGAAATGTACGAGTCTGCTGTTAATGATAATACAGAGTATTTTCCCAAGGTTACTGTTGACGCATATTCCACGGTAGTTATTGGGGTCAAATTTGTCTCCACTTTTGTGGATTGGGGTAATCAGTCCTTGGTTCCAAATATTGGGGAAGATGCCAGAGCTCAGGACGATGTTTAGAGTTTTAGTATAGCCAATTGGAATTTGTTGTCTGTATATTTGATCATGTTGTCTGTATATTTGATCATTTTCATTAAGGATACCATCAACACCACAGGCCTTTTTGGGTTGGAGGGTTTTTATTTTGTCCTGTAACTCATTCAATGTAATTGGAGAATCCAGTGGGTTCTGGTAGTCTTTAATAGTTGATTCTAGGATTTGTATTTGATCGTGTATATGTTTTTGCTCTTTATTCTTTGTTATAGAGCCAAAAAGATTGGAGAACTGGTTTACCCATACATCTCCATTTTGGATAGATAACTCTTTGTGTTGTTGTTTGTTTAGTGTTTTCCAATTTTCCCAGAATTGGTTAGAGTCTATGGATTCTTCAATTACATTGAGCTGATTTCTGACGTGCTGTTCCTTCTTTTTCCGTAGTGTATTTCTGTATTGTTTTAGTGATTCACCATAATGAAAGCGTAGACTCAGGTTTTCCAGGTCTCTATGTTTTTGGTTGGACAGGTTTCTCAATTTATTTCTTAGATTTTTGCATTCTTCATCAAACCATTTGTTATTGTTGTTCATTTTCTTCGGGTTTTCTATTTGAGATTTTTAGATTTGATGGGGAAGCTGAGAGGTCAAATATACTGATAAGATTTTCTACTGCCAAGTTTACACCTTCACTATTGCAGTGGAACGTTTTACCCAGGAAATTGTCTAAAAAGGATTGAATTTGTTGTTGCCTAATTGTTTTTTGGTAGGTTTCCAAACTGCATTCCTTCCATCTATAGCATTTCTTAATGTTACTCAGTTCCTTTGGCTTTGATGCCTCATGATTGAGTATGGCTCTGTTCAAGTAGACTGTGATTTTGCTGTGGTCTGATAGGGGTGTCAGTGGGCTGACTGTGAACGCTCTGAGAGACTCTGGGTTGAGGTCAGTGATAAAGTAGTCTACAGTGGTACTGCCAAGAGATGAGCTATAGGTGTACCTACCATAGGAATCCCCTCGAAGCCTACCATTGACTATGTACATACCCAGCGTGCGACAGAGCTGCAGAAGTTGTGACCCGTTTCTGTTGGTTATGTTGTCATAGTTGTGCCTAGGGGGGCATATGGAGGAGGGAATGCTTTCACCACCAGACAGGTGTTTGTCCCCCTGTGTGCTGAGGGTGTCAGGTTCTTGTCCAGTTCTGGCATTTAGGTCGCCACAGACTAATACATGTCCCTGGGCCTGGAAATGAATGATTTCCCCCTCCAGGATGGAGAAGCTGTCTTCATTAAAGTATGGGGATTCTAGTGGGGGGATATAGGTAGCACACAGGAGGACATTTTTCTCTGTTAAGATAATTTCCTTTTGAATTTCTAGCCAAATGTATCATGTTCCTGTTTTGATTAATTTAATGGAGTGAGTTAGGTCTGCTCTATACCAAATTAGCATACCCCCTGAGTCTCTTCCCTGTTTCACACCTGGTAGTTTGGTGGATGGGACTACCAGCTCTCTGTAACCTAGAGGGCAACCAGTGAGTCCGTCTCCTCTATACCATGTTTCTTGCAGGATGACAATGTCTGTATTACCGATTTCTTTGGTGAAGTCCGGGTTCCTGCTCTTTAGGCCAAAGGCAGATGACCTCAGGCCTTGGATATTCCAGAATGATATAGTGATGGCTTTTTGTTCCATAAAGTGTCCAATGTTGTTGGTCGTGGTTTGGCCTCAGGCCAGTAAGTGTGAGCAGAGCCTGCTGAGCATCTGGTACATGCCGTTGGCTTGGGCGAGTGTAAGAGTGGGGGTTGGGCCTGTTTGCCCGCTCACTACCTGGGCATATGTGTGACTTCCATGTTGATGCCCTCTTTGCGGGGGTGGGGTGCATGGGGTGGGCAGGAATGGAATAGGTCTGATCTGAGGTGGCCTAAATGGGGTGTGGCCATGGTTGATGTGGGGGGGTGTTGATTGGTTGGGGTGGGGGTGTGGATGTGTCTGGGGGTGCTGTGGTCTGGATGTAAGTCCTCTTGGCGTGGGTCCTCTATGTGTAGGTCAAAGGGGGGGTCCTGCAGGTCTTGGAGGGTGTCTCGCTGGTCTGGGTGGGGTGTCGCTTGATCTGTTGCTCCTGTGTGAAGTGTTGGGGCTGCATTTGAGAGTGATGTCCTTTAGAGTCCGGGCAAAGGTGGGCACTGCTGCCTTGTAGAGGTGGACCTGGTCATAGAAGCTGTTCAATCCAGGGTGGAGTGGTGGGCCAGGAAAACATTTGGGTTTTGAGGCACAGTCACGGGAAATGCTTGCGTTTATGCGCTGTATTGTAGCAGGGTGGAAGTCTTTTCGTGGTAGCAGGGTGGAAATAACCACTTGTGCGTTGGGGAAAGTAGAAGAAGCTTTTTCAATCACTCCCTTCAGTGCTGTGGCCACCCTTTCCTGCTGTGCTCTCAGGTCGGTTGTGCCTGTGTGTATTATTATGTGGCTAGGTGAGCCTAGTTGGTCCTCAGACAGAAGGTCTAGGGCGCGCTGGGTGTTTGGACACCAGAGTTTAGACACACTGGGTTTGGGCAAAAGTTTTTTTTCCCAAACTGTGTCTTGTGTTTGTGTCTTGTGTTTGTCCTCAGTGGGTGTGGGGGGGTTGTCAGGAGGGCTATCAGGGTGGCTGACAGGGGGGGTGCTCAGAGGGGGTGAGAGCTGCTGGGCTGGGGGTTTTTCTTTTGTCTGTTCTGCTGTGATGTCGACTCTATCGTCAGGGTCTGGTGTGGAATGTTCTGCTGTGGTGTCGAGACTTTTGTCGGGTGCTGAGGTGGGCTGTTCTGCTGGCTTCTCTGTGGGGGTGGCCTCCTCTCTAGTGGGTTGTTCTCTGTCACACGCCGTCCCCCTCAACCTCTTCTCCAGCAGTCTGATCCTCTCCTCCATCCCCCTCTCCCTCTCCTCCAGCAGTCTGATCCTCTCCTCCATCCCCCTCTCCCTCTCCTCCAGCAGTCTGATCCTCTTCTCTAGTGCTCTGTTCTGCTCCTGCTCCTGCTTCTGCTCTTTCTCCTGTTGAAGTTGTCTCACCACTGTCCAGAGTGCAGATATGTCTCTCTCCACCTCCAGCACTCCGGGTCTGGTTAAGGGGGTGTTGTTGTGCTGGACTGTTGTCTGGGTCTGTGCTGACTGGAGTGTAATCACCTGCTGTTCTAGCTCCACCTGCCTTACCTCCAGCTGGGTGAATTTATCCTTAATTTCAATGAGGGAGAAGTACTCTGTGCTCTCTTAACAGAGGGGTAGTGTGCTAATATAGCACTGTGCCATGCCAGGGGATGGTTTGTGTGGAAGATAAGGTTGCTGATGTTCCCATTTTTGTAATAGTCAGCAAAAAGTGTCTCTTGATTTTCCATAAGGAGCTTCATTTTGTGATATTTTCTTGCCTTATCATTCTTTACATACACAGGGTACTGTATTTTAATTACCTCTGAACAGCGGGAGGCAGCTTCTAAGGCCTCTCCATTTGGTTGGAGTAGACTACTCGACTCTCCTGCCATTGTTGGGCTAATGGGCTTTGACACCTCTCACTTGACACGTCAGTGCTAGTTGAAGCTGTATCAAGCTTGGCAGAATTATGTTTGCATTCAGTCCTTATAAAGTAATGTCATGTATTTTTCTTCTTGGCTTTTGGAAATAGAATATAGTTTCAGACTAAACATTATTCACTCAGTTCCAGGTTGGGTGGTGTTTTCAGGTTTCTGTTGTTTTCCAGAGAATTTGCTGTATAGAATAATAATCCTTGGTAGTTGGGAATCTTTCAGGTGATTACGTATATCTGTCCAAAATCAGATTGTAGGTTTTGAGTTTTGATTTGAAGTGAGGGTTATGTTGTAGAGGGTAGCATCCTGTATGTGTTCCTGACAAAAAATCCAAGTTTATCTATCTCTAAATCTATCTTTTTAAAAGAAAATGCTGAAAAATGCAGGAGCTCATCTGATCGTGACCTCTGCTCTGCTCTGTCTCTCTCTCTTCTACAGCAGGTTAATGTCTCTCTCTCTTAACTACAGCAGGTTAATGTCTCTCTCTCTCTCTCCTACAGCAGGTTAATGTCTCTCTCTCTCTCTACTCCAGCAGGTTAATGTCTCTCTCTCTACTACAGCAGGTTAATGTCTCTCTCTCTCTACTACAACAGGTTATTGTCTCTCTCTCTCTTCTCCAGCAGGTTAATGTCTCTCTCTCTCTCTACTACAGCAGGTTAATGTCTCTCTCTCTCTCTCTACTACAGCAGGTTAATGTCTCTCTCTCTCTCTACTCCAGCAGGTTAATGTCTCTCTCTCTACTACAGCAGGTTAATGTCTCTCTCTCTCTACTACAACAGGTTGTCTCTCTCTCTCTACTACAGCAGGTTAATGTCTCTCTCTCTCTCTCTACTACAGCAGGTTAATGTCTCTCTCTCTCTCTCTACTACAGCAGGTTAATGTCTCTCTCTCTCTCTCTACTACAGCAGGTTAATGTCTCTCTCTCTCTACTACAGCAGGTTAATGTCTCTCTCTCTCTACTCCAGCAGGTTAATTTCTCTCTCTCTCTACTCCAGCAGGTTAATTTCTCTCTCTCTCTCTACTACAGCAGGTTAATGTCTCTCTCTCTCAACTCCAGCAGGTTAATTTCTCTCTCTCTCTCTCTACTACAGCAGGTTAATATCTCTCTCAATTCAATTCAATTCAATTCAAGGGGCTTTATTGGCATGGGAAACATGTGTTAACATTGCCAAAGCAAATGAGGTAGACAATACACAAAAGTGAAACAAACAAAACGAATTAATAGTAAACATTACACATACAGAAGTTTCAAAACAATAAAAACATTACGAGTGTCATATTAAATATATACAGTGTTGTAACAATGTACAAATGGTTAAAGCACACAAGTTAAAATAAGTAAGCATAAATATGGGTTGTATTTACAATGGTGTTTGTTTTTCACTGGTTGCCCTTTTCTTGTGGCAACAGGTCACAAATCTTGCTGCTGTGATGGCACACTGTGGAATTTCACCCAGTAGATATGGGAGTTTATCAAAATTGGATTTGTTTTCGAATTCTTTGTGGATCTGTGTGATCTGAGGGAAATATGTGTCTCTAATATGGTCATACATTGGGCAGGAGGTTAGGAAGTGCAGCTCGGTTTCCACCTCATTTTGTGGGCAGTGTGCACATAGCCTGCCTTCTCTTGAGAGCCATGTCTGCCTACGGCGGCCTTTCTCAATAGCAAGGCTATGCTCACTGAGTCTGTACATAGTCAAAGCTTTCCTTAAGTTTGGGTCAGTCACAGTGGTCAGGTATTCTGCCACTGTGTACTCTCTGTTTAGGGCCAAATAGCATTCTAGTTTGCTCTGTTTTTTTGTTAATTCTTTCCAATGTGTCAAGTAATTATCTTTTTGTTTTCTCATGATTTGGTTGGGTCTAATTGTGCTGTTGTCCTGGGGCTTTGTGGGGTGTGTTTGTGTTTGTGAACAGAGCCCTGGGACCAGTTTGCTTAGGGGACTCTTCTCCAGGTTCATCTCTCTGTAGGTGATGGCTTTGTTATGGAAGGTTTGGGAATCGCTTCCTTTTTGGTGGTTGTAGAATTTAATGGCTCTTTTCTGGATTTTGATAATTAGTGGGTATCGGCCTAATTCTGCTCTGCATGCATTATTTGGTGTTCTGCGTTGTACACGGAGGATATTTTTGCAGAATTCTGCATGCAGAGTCTCAATTTGGTGTTTGCCCCATTTTGTGAAATCTTGGTTGGTGAGCGGACCCCAGACCTCACAACCATAAAGGGCAATGGGCTCTATGACTGATTCAAGTATTTTTAGCCAGATCCTAATTGGTATGTTGAAATTTATGTTCCTTTTGATGGCATAGAATGCCCTTCTTGCCTTGTCTCTCAGATCGTTCACAGCTTTGTGGAAGTTACCTGTGGTGCTGATGTTTAGGCCGAGGTATGTATAGTTTTTTGTGTGCTCTAGGGCAACGGTGTCTAGATGGAATTTGTGGTCCTGGCGACTGGACCTTTTTTGGAACACCATTATTTTGGTCTTACTGAGATTTACTGTCAGGGCCCAGGTCTGACAGAATCTGTGCAGAAGATCTAGGTGCTGCTGTAGTCCCTCCTTGGTTGGTGACAGAAGTACCAGATCATCAGCAAACAGTAGACATTTGACTTCCGATTCTAGTAGGGTGAGACCGGGTGCTGCAGACTGTTCTAGTGCCCGCGCCAATTCGTTGATATATATGTTGAAGAGGGTGGGGCTTAAGCTGCATCCCTGTCTCACCCCACGACCCTGTGTGAAGAAATGTGTGTGTTTTTTGCCAATTTTAACCGCACACTTGTTGTTTGTGTACATGGATTTTATAATGTCGTATGTTTTACCCCCAACACCACTTTCCATCAATTTGTATAGCAGACCCTCATGCCCTCATAGCAGACCCTCATTGAGTCGAAGGCTTTTTTGAAATCAACAAAGCATGAGAAGACTTTGCCTTTGTTTTGGTTTGTTTGGTTGTCAATTAGGGTGTGTAGGGTGAATACATGGTCTGTTGTACGGTAATTTGGTAAAAAGCCAATTTGACATTTGCTCAGTACATTGTGTTCATTGAGGAAATGTACGAGTCTGCTGTTAATGATAATGCAGAGTATTTTACCAAGGTTACTGTTGACGCATATTCCACGGTAGTTATTGGGGTCAAATTTGTCTCCACTTTTGTGGATTGGGGTGATCAGTCCTTGGTTCCAAATATTGGGGAAGATGCCAGAGCTAAGGACGATGTTAAAGAGTTTTAGTATAGCCAATTGGAATTTGTTTTCTGTATATTTGATCATTTCATTAAGGATTCCATCAACACCACAGGCCTTTTTGGGTTGGAGGGTTTTTATTTTGTCCTGTAACTCATTCAAGGTAATTGGAAAATCCAGTGGGTTCTGGTAGTTTTTAATAGTTGATTCTAGTATTTGTATTTGATCATGTATATGTTTTTGCTCTTTATTCTTTGTTATAGAGCCAAAAAGATTGGAGAAGTGGTTTACCCATACATCTCCATTTTGGATAGATAATTCTTCGTGTTGTTGTTTGTTTAGTGTTTTCCAATTTTCCCAGAATTGGTTAGAGTCTATGGATTCTTCAATTACATTGAGCTGATTTCTGACATGCTGTTCCTTCTTTTTCCGTAGTGTATTTCTGTATTGTTTTAGTGATTCACCATAGTGAAGGCGTAGACTCAGGTTTTCCGGGTCTCTATGTTTTTGGTTGGACAGGTTTCTCAATTTATTTCTTAGATTTTTGCATTCTTCATCAAACCATTTGTCATTGTTGTTCATTTTCTTCGGTTTTCTATTTGAGATTTTTAGATTTGATAGGGAAGCTGAGAGGTCAAATATACTGATAAGATTTTCTACTGCCAAGTTTACACCTTCACTATTGCAGTGGAACGTTTTACCCAGGAAATTGTCTAAAAAGGATTGAATTTGTTGTTGCCTAATTGTTTTTTGGTAGGTTTCCAAACTGCATTCCTTCCATCTATAGCATTTCTTAATGTTACTCAGTTCCTTTGGCTTTGATGCCTCATGATTGAGTATTGCTCTGTTCAAGTAGACTGTAATTTTGCTGTGATCTGATAGGGGTGTCAGTGGGCTGACTGTGAACGCTCTGAGAGACTCTGGGTTGAGGTCACTGATAAAGTAGTCTACAGTGCTACTACCAAGAGATGAGCTATAGGTGTACCTACCATAGGAATCCCCTCGAAGCCTACCATTGACTATGTACATACCCAGCGTGCGACAGAGCTGCAGAAGTTGTGACCCGTTTTTGTTGGTTGTGTTGTCATAGTTATGCCTAGGGGGGCATATGGGGGAGGGAATGCTGTCACCTGCAGGCAGGTGTTTGTCCCCCTGTGTGCTGAGGGTGTCAGGTTCGTGTCCAGTTCTGGCATTTAGGTCGCCACAGACTAATACATGTCCCTGGGCCTGGAAATGATTGATTTCCCCCTCCAGGATGGAGAAGCTGTCTTCATTAAGATATGGGGATTCTAGTGGGGGGATATAGGTAGCACACAGGAGGACATTTTTCTCTGTTAAGATAATTTCCTTTTGAATTTCTAGCCAAATGTAAAATGTTCCTGTTTTGATTAATTTAATGGAGTGAGTTAGGTCTGCTCTATACTAAATTAGCATACCCCCTGAGTCTCTTCCCTGTTTCACACCTGGTAGTTTGGTGGATGGGACTACCAGCTCTCTGTAACCTAGAGGGCAACCAGTGAGTCCGTCTCCTCTATTTTTTTTATTTTATTTTTTTTTTCTCTCTCTCTCTCTCTCTACTCCAGCAGGTTCATGTCTCTCTCTACTACAGGAGGTTAATGTCTCTCTCTCTACTACAGCAGGTTAATGTCTCTCTCTCTCTCTACTACAGGAGGTTAATGTCTCTCTCTCTCTACTACAGGAGGTTAATGTCTCTCTCTCTACTACAGCAGGTTAATGTCTCTCTCTCTCTACTACAGCAGGTTAATGTCTCTCTCTCTCTACTACAGCAGGTTAATGTCTCTCTCTCTCTCTCTACTACAGCAGGTTAATGTCTCTCTGTCTACTACAGGAGATTAATGTCTCTCTCTCTACTACAGCAGGTTAATGTCTCTCTCTCTCTCTACTACAGGAGGTTAATGTCTCTCTCTCTACTACAGGAGGTTAATGTCTCTATCTCTCTACTCCAGCAGGTTAATGTCTCTCTCTCTTCTCGAGCAGGTTAATGTCTCTCTCTCTACTACAGCAGGTTAATGTCTCTCTCTCTCTACTACAGCAGGTTAATGTCTCTCTCTCTCTACTACAGCAGGTTAATGTTTCTCTCTCTCTACTACAGCAGGTTAATGTCTCTCTCTCTCTACTACAGCAGGTTAATGTCTCTCTCTCTCTACTACAGCAGGTTAATGTCTCTCTCTATCTACTACAGCAGGTTAATGTCTCTCTCTACTACAGCAGGTTAATGTCTCTCTCTCTCTCTCTCTCTCTACTCCAGCAGGTTCATGTCTCTCTCTACTACAGGAGGTTAATGTCTTTCTCTCTACTACAGCAGGTTAATGTCTCTCTCTCTCTCTACTACAGGAGGTTAATGTCTCACTCTCTCTACTACAGGAGGTTAATGTCTCTCTCTCTACTACAGCAGGTTAATGTCTCTCTCTCTCTACTACAGCAGGTTAATGTCTCTCTCTGTCTACTACAGCAGGTTAATGTCTCTCTCTCTCTCTACTCCAGCAGGTTCATGTCTCTCTCTACTACAGGAGGTTAATGTCTCTCTCTCTACTACAGCAGGTTAATGTCTCTCTCTCTCTCTACTACAGGAGGTTAATGTCTCTCTCTCTACTACAGGAGGTTAATGTCTCTATCTCTCTACTCCAGCAGGTTAATGTCTCTCTTTCTTCTCGAGCAGGTTAATGTCTCTCTCTCTACTACAGCAGGTTAATGTCTCTCTCCCTCTACTACAGCAGGTTAATGTCTCTCTCTCTCTACTACAGCAGGTTAATGTCTCTCTCTCTCTACTACAGCAGGTTAATGTCTCTCTCTCTCTACTACAGCAGGTTAATGTCTCTCTCTCTCTACTACAGCAGGTTAATGTCTCTCTCTCTCTACTACAGCAGGTTAATGTCTCTCTCTCTCTACTACAGGAGGTTAATGTCTCTCTCTCTACTACAGCAGGTTAATGTCTCTCTCTCTCTACTACAGCAGGTTAATGTCTCTCTCTCTCTACTACAGCAGGTTAATGTCTCTCTCTCTCTCTCTACTACAGCAGGTTAATGTCTCTCTGTCTACTACAGGAGATTAATGTCTCTCTCTCTACTACAGCAGGTTAATGTCTCTCTCTCTCTACTACAGCAGGTTAATGTCTCTCTCTCTCTACTACAGGAGGTTAATGTCTCTATCTCTCTACTCCAGCAGGTTAATGTCTCTCTCTCTACTACAGCAGGTTAATGTCTCTCTCTATCTACTACAGCAGGTTAATGTCTCTCTCTATCTACTACAGCAGGTTAATGTCTCTCTCTCTCTACTACAGCAGGTTAATGTCTCTCTCTCTACTACAGCATTTTAATGTCTCTCTCTCTCTACTACAGCAGGTTAATGTCTCTCTCTATCTACTCCAGCAGGTTAATGTCTCTCTCTCTCTACTCCAGCAGGTTAATGTCTCTCTCTCTACTACAGCAGGTTAATGTCTCTCTCTATCTACTACAGCAGGTTAATGTCTCTCTCTATCTACTACAGCAGGTTAATGTCTCTCTCTCTACTACAGCAGGTTAATGTCTCTCTCTCTCTACTACAGCAGGTTAATGTCTCTCTCTCTACTACAGCAGGTTAATGTCTCTCTCTCTACTACAGCAGGTTAATGTCTCTCTCTCTCTACTCCAGCAGGTTAATGTCTCTCTCTCTCTCTACTACAGCAGGTTAATGTCTCTCTCTCTCTACTACAGCAGGTTAATGTCTCTCTCTATCTACCACAGCAGGTTAATGTCTCTCTCTCTTTCTCTTCTCCAGCAGGTTAATGTCTCTCTCTCTACTCCAGCAGGTTATTGTCTTTCTCTCTACTCTAGCAGGTTAATGTCTCTCTCTCTACTACAGCAGGTTATTGTCTTTCTCTCTACTCCAGCAGGTTAATGTCTCTCTCTCTTCTCCAGCAGGTTAATGTCTCTCTCTCTCTACTCCAGCAGGTTAATGTCTCTCTCTCTCTACCACAGCAGGTTAATGTCTCTCTCTCTTTCTCTTCTCCAGCAGGTTAATGTCTCTCTCTCTACTCCAGCAGGTTAATGTCTCTCTCTCTTTCTCTTCTCCAGCAGGTTAATGTCTCTCTCTCTTTCTCTTCTCCAGCAGGTTAATGTCTCTCTCTCTACTACAGCAGGTTAATGTCTCTCTCTCTCTACTACAGCAGGTTAATGTCTCTCTCTCTACTACAGCAGGTTAATGTCTGTCTCTCTACTACAGCAGGTTAATGTCTCTCTCTCTCTACTACAGCAGGTTAATGTCTCTCTCTCTCTACTACAGCAGGTTAATGTCTCTCTCTCTACTACAGCAGGTTAATGTCTCTCTCTCTCTACTACAGCAGGTTAATGTCTCTCTCTCTCTACTACAGCAGGTTAATGTCTCTCTCTCTAATACAGCAGGTTAATGTCTCTCTCTCTACTACAGCAGGTTAATGTCTCTCTCTCTCTACTACAGCAGGTTAATGTCTCTCTCTCTCTACTACAGCAGGTTAATGTCTCTCTCTCTAATACAGCAGGTTAATGTCTCTCTCTCTCTACTACAGCAGGTTAATGTCTCTCTCTCTCTACTACAGCAGGTTAATGTCTCTCTCTCTAATACAGCAGGTTAATGTCTCTCTCTCTCTACTACAGCAGGTTAATGTCTCTCTCTCTCTACTACAGCAGGTTAATGTCTCTCTCTCTACTACAGCAGGTTAATGTCTCTCTCTCTCTCTCTACTACAGCAGGTTAATGTCTCTCTCTCTCTACTCCAGCAGGTTAATGTCTCTCTCTCTCTCTACTACAGCAGGTTAATGTCTCTCTCTCTCTACTACAGCAGGTTAATGTCTCTCTCTATCTACCACAGCAGGTTAATGTCTCTCTCTCTTTCTCTTCTCCAGCAGGTTAATGTCTCTCTCTCTACTCCAGCAGGTTATTGTCTTTCTCTCTACTCCAGCAGGTTAATGTCTCTCTCTCTACTACAGCAGGTTATTGTCTTTCTCTCTACTCCAGCAGGTTAATGTCTCTCTCTCTTCTCCAGCAGGTTAATGTCTCTCTCTCTCTACTCCAGCAGGTTAATGTCTCTCTCTCTCTACCACAGCAGGTTAATGTCTCTCTCTCTTTCTCTTCTCCAGCAGGTTAATGTCTCTCTCTCTACTCCAGCAGGTTAATGTCTCTCTCTCTTTCTCTTCTCCAGCAGGTTAATGTCTCTCTCTCTTTCTCTTCTCCAGCAGGTTAATGTCTCTCTCTCTACTACAGCAGGTTAATGTCTCTCTCTCTCTACTACAGCAGGTTAATGTCTCTCTCTCTACTACAGCAGGTTAATGTCTGTCTCTCTACTACAGCAGGTTAATGTCTCTCTCTCTCTACTACAGCAGGTTAATGTCTCTCTCTCTCTACTACAGCAGGTTAATGTCTCTCTCTCTACTACAGCAGGTTAATGTCTCTCTCTCTCTACTACAGCAGGTTAATGTCTCTCTCTCTCTACTACAGCAGGTTAATGTCTCTCTCTCTACTACAGCAGGTTAATGTCTCTCTCTCTACTACAGCAGGTTAATGTCTCTCTCTCTCTACTACAGCAGGTTAATGTCTCTCTCTCTCTACTACAGCAGGTTAATGTCTCTCTCTCTCTACTACAGCAGGTTAATGTCTCTCTCTCTCTACTACAGCAGGTTAATGTCTCTCTCTCTACTACAGCAGGTTAATGTCTCTCTCTCTCTACTACAGCAGGTTAATGTCTCTCTCTCTCTACTACAGCAGGTTAATGTCTCTCTCTCTCTACTACAGCAGGTTAATGTCTCTCTCTCTACTACAGCAGGTTAATGTCTCTCTCTCTCTTCTCCAGCAGGTTAATGTCTCTCTCTCTACTACAGCAGGTTAATGTCTCTCTCTCTACTACAGCAGGTTAATGTCTCTCTCTCTCTACTACAGCAGGTTAATGTCTCTCTCTCTCTACTCCAGCAGGTTAATGTCTCTCTCTCTTTCTCTTCTCCAGCAGGTTAATGTCTCTCTCTCTACTCCAGCAGGTTATTGTCTTTCTCTCTACTCCAGCAGGTTAATGTCTCTCTCTCTACTACAGCAGGTTATTGTCTTTCTCTCTACTCCAGCAGGTTAATGTCTCTCTCTCTTCTCCAGCAGGTTAATGTCTCTCTCTCTCTACTCCAGCAGGTTAATGTCTCTCTCTCTCTACCACAGCAGGTTAATGTCTCTCTCTCTTTCTCTTCTCCAACAGGTTAATGTCTCTCTCTCTACTCCAGCAGGTTAATGTCGCTCTCTATCTTTCTCTTCTCCAGCAGGTTAATGTCTCTCTCTCTTTCTCTTCTCCAGCAGGTTAATGTCTCTCTCTCTACTACAGCAGGTTATTGTCTTTCTCTCTCTACTACAGCAGGTTAATGTCTCTCTCTCTTCTCCAGCAAGTTATTGTCTTTCTCTCTACTCCAGCAGGTTAATGTCTCTCTCTCTCTCTACTACAGCAGGTTAATGTCTCTCTCTTTCTACTACAGCAGGTTATTGTCTTTCTCTCTCTACTACAGCAGGTTATTGTCTTTCTCTCTACTCCAGCAGGTTAATGTCTCTCTCTCTCTCTCTCTACTACAGCAGGTTAATGTCTCTCTCTTTCTACTACAGCAGGTTAATGTCTCTCTCTCTCTACCACAGCAGGTTAATGTCTCTCTCTCTTCTCCAGTAGGTTAATGTCTCTCTCTCTCTCTCTACTACAGGAGGTTAATGTCTCTCTCTCTCTCTCTACTACAGGAGGTTAATGTCTCTCTCTCTACTACAGCAGGTTAATGTCTCTCTCTCTACTCCAGCTGGTTATTGTCTCTCTATCTCTACTCCAGCAGGATAATGTCTCTCTCTCTACTCCAGCAGGTTAACGTCTCTCTCTCTACTCCTGCAGGTTAATGTCTCTCTTTCTCTACTCCTGCAGGTTAATCTCTCTCTCTCTCTCTCTCTCTCTACTACAGCAGGTTAATCTCTCTCTCTCTCTCTCTCTACTCCAGCAGGTTAATGTCTCTCTCTCTACTCCTGCAGGTTAATGTCTCTCTCTCTCTACTCCTGCAGGTTAATGTCTCTCTCTCTCGCCTCCTGCAGGTTAATGTCTCTCTCTCTCTCTCTACTCCAGCAGGTTAATGTCACTCTCTCTACTCCTGCAGGTTAATGTCTTTCTCTCACTCTCTACTACAGCAGGTTAATGTCTCTCTCTCTCTCTCTCTCTCTCTACTACAGCAGGTTAATGTCTCTCCGTCTCTACTCCTGCAGGTTAATGTCTCTCTCTCACTCTCTACTACAGCAGGTTAATGTCTCTCTCTCTCTCTCTCTCTCAACTCCTGCAGGTTAATGTCTCTCTCTCTCTACTCCTGCAGGTTAATGTCTCTCTCTCTCTACTCCTGCAGGTTAATGTCTCTCTCTCTCTCTCTTCTACAGCAGGTTAATGTCTCTCTCTCTCGACTCCTGCAGGTTAATGTCTCTCTCTCTCTCTCTACTCCAGCAGGTTAATGTCACTCTCTCTACTCCTGCAGGTTAATGTCTCTCTCTCTACTACATCAGGTTAATGTCTCTCTCTCTCTACTCCTGCAGGTTAATATCTCTCTCTCACTCTCTACTACAGCAGGTTAATGTCTCTCTCTCTCTCTCAACTCCAGCAGGTTAATGTCTCTCTCTCTACTCCTGCAGGTTAATGTCTCTCTCTCTCTACTCCTGCAGGTTAATGTCTCTCTCTCTCTCTCTACTACAGCAGGTTAATGTCTCTCTCTCTCTCTCTCTACTACAACAGGTTAATGTCTCTCTCTCTCTCTACTACAGCAGGTTAATGTCTCTCTCTCTACCACAGCAGGTTAATGTCTCTCTCTCTCTCTCTACTACAGCAGGTTAATGTCTCTCTCTCTACTCCAGCAGGGTAATGTCTCTCTCTCTACTCCTGCAGGTTAATGTCTCTCTCTCTCTCTACTACAGCAGGTTAATGTCTCTCTCTCTCTCTACTACAGCAGGTTAATGTCTCTCTCTCTACTACAGCAGGTTAATGTCTCTCTCTCTCTCTACTACAGCAGGTTAATGTCTCTCTCTCTCTCTACTACAGCAGGTTAATGTCTCTCTCTCTACTACAGCAGGTTAATGTCTCTCTCAATTCAATTCAATTCAATTCAATTTGCTTTATTGGCATGACGTAACAATGTACATATTGCCAAAGCTTATTTACAATATAAAAATGAGAATCAAAATGGTCAACGGGACAACAGTAACAACAATAACTAAGTGTCAAAATAACCATACATTCAACAATAACAATAAACATACAGTAGAGTACATGTGCAGGTTGATTGGTCTGTCAGACACTGTCCCTCAACTTATGGCAGGCAGCAATGTAGTGCGCTGCCAACCCACAGCTCTCTGCGTCCTCCCCCAACAGGACGGGTAGCCTATCCTCATCAGAGAGGTCTTTGAAACCTTGAATAAGAGTTTCAAATTTGGGGAAATAACACTCTCTAATTGTTTTATATTTTTGACATTTTGTCAGGAAATGCAGCTCCGTCTCAAGTTCTGCTGTTGTGCAGTGGTTGCACAGCCTTTCCTCTACAGGGAGCCAGGTTTTCCTGTGTCTACCCTTCTCAATGGCAAGGCTGTGCTCACTGAGCCTGTACTTTGTCAAGGTTTTTCTAAGGTTTTGATCAGTAACCATAGTCAAATAGTTAGCCATGGTGTACTGTCGATTTAGGGCCAGATAGCACTGCATTTTGCTCTGTGCTTGTGCTTGTGTTTCCCAATAAGCAATGTAGTTTTGTTTTGACTGTGTTGTAATTTGGTTTATTCTGATTGATTGGATGTTCTGGTCCTGAGGCTTCAGTGTGTTAGTAGAACAGGTTTGTGAACTCAGCCCCAGGACCAGCTGGATGAGGGGACTCTTTTCTTTGCTCAGCTCTTGGTATTGCAGGGCTTGGTAGTGATATGAGAGGGGGTCACTGTATTTTAGATGTTTCCAAAACTTAATTGCTCTTTTTTGAGTTTTTATTATTAGTGGATATTTGCCTAATTCTGCCCTGCATGCATTGTTTGTAGTTTTCCTCTGGACATGTAGGAGAATCTTACAGAACTCTGCATGCAGGGTTTCAATGGGATGTTTGTCCCATTTGATGAAATCTTGTTTTGCAAGTGGACCCCACACCTCGCTGCCATAAAGTGCAATTGGTTCAATGACATATTCAATTAGTTTTAGCCAGATTTTAATAGGTATTTCAATTTGAATTTGCTTTTTAATTGCGTAGAATGCCCTGCGTGCTTTCTCTCTCAGTTCATTCACTGCCTCATTAAGGTGTCCAGTTGAGCTTATTTTTAAACCTAAGTAATTGTAGTGTGTGCAGTACTCTATATATTTTGTACCAATTGAGAACTTTGGTCTAATTCCCTGAGATCTGGATCTTCTCTGGAAAATCATTATTTTAGTCTTTTTGGGGTTTACTGCCAGGGCCCAGGTCTGGCAGTACTGCTCTAGCAGATCCAGGCTCTGCTGTAGGCCATGTGCTGTGGGTGACAACAGGCATAGGTCATCTGCGAAGAGTAGGCATTTAACCTCTGAATTATGGAGACTAACACCAGGGGCTGAGGATTTATCTAGAATAGTGGCCAATTCGTTGATGTAAATATTGAAGAGTGCAGGGCTCAGATTACAACCCTGACGAAGGCCCCGCCCCTGGTTAAAGAATTCTGTTCTTTTCTTGCCAATTTTAATGCTGCACGTATTGCCAGTATACATTGATTTAATTATGTCATATGTTTTACCCCCTACACCACTTTCAATAACTTTGTAGAACAGTCCTGTGTGCCAAATAGAATCAAATGCTTTTTGGAAGTCGATAAAGCAAGCGTATATTTTGGTATTATTTTGGTGGACATGTTTACCTATCAGGGTGTGTAGGGTGTAAATATGATCGGTCGTGCGATGTTTTGGTATAAATCCAATTTGGCTTTTACTCAAGACATTGTGCTTATTAAGGAAGTTTAGAACTCTTACATTTATAATACTACAGAAAACCTTCCCCAGGTTACTGTTCACACAAATGCCTCTGTAATTGTTAGGGTCAAATTTGTCTCCGTTTTTAAAGATTGGGGTTATGAGTCCTTGATTCCAGATGTCAGGGAAATAACCTACACTCAGGATCAAATTAAACAGTTTTAATATGGCCAATTGAAATTTTGCACTAGTGAGTTTGAGCATCTCATTTAGGATGCCATCAGGTCCGCATGCCTTTTTAAATTTGAGAGCCTGAAGTTTCTTATAGAGCTCCTGGTCAGTAATTGGGGAGTCCAGTGGATTTTGGTTGTCCTTTATAGCTTTTTCTAATCCATTCAACTTCTCATGAATTTGGCGTTGTTCTGCGTTTGTGTCAATTTGAACGGTGTTGTAGAGTGTTTTAAAATGGGTTGTCCATATGTCACCATTTTGTATCGCTAATTCCTCTTGTTTAGATTTCTTGAATTTTTTCCAATTTTGCCAGAAGTTGTTTGTGTTTATGGACTCCTCAATTAGCATCAGCTGCTTTCTGTTGTACTGGGCTTTTTTGGTTCTGAGTGTACGTTTATAGAGTTTTAAAGTCTCACAGTAATGAAGGCGTAATTCACCATTATTTGGGTCTCTGTGCTTTTGGTTGGATAGTGTTCTAATTTTTTTTCTTATAATTTTACAATCTGCATCAAACCAGTTGTCATCTGTGATCTTTTTTGTTTTGTTTTTTATCAATTTCAATTGTGCTTCTTTTGCCGTTTGCCTGAATATATAGTTGATGTTTTGTACTGCTAGATTGATG
Organism: Salvelinus fontinalis; assembly: GCF_029448725.1. NCBI lineage: Eukaryota > Metazoa > Chordata > Actinopteri > Salmoniformes > Salmonidae > Salvelinus > Salvelinus fontinalis. The sequence goes on from NC_074694.1 coordinate 16,903,424, forward strand.
CCTTCTTTACTGTGAGTGAATGTGGTATCCAGAAAGTTATCTAAGAGTGTTTGGATATTTTGGTTCCAGGTTGCTTTCTGGTATTCTTCTGTGCTGTTTTGGGCCCATCTGTATGAATTTCTGATGTTGTACAGCTTACTGGGCTGTGAATGTGTGGTTGTTTCCATGTCTGTTCTTTTGAGGAACAATGTAATTTGGCTGTGATCAGACAGAGGTGTTAGTGGCTTGACAGTGAATGAGCTGAGAGAGAAAGGGTCAATGTCTGTGATCATATAGTCTACTGTACTGTGGCCAAGAGGTGAGCAGTAGGTGAATCTCCCCAAAGAGTCCCCCCGTAACCTACCATTGACAAAGTACAGACCCAGGCTTCTACAGAGCTGCAAAAGATCCCTTCCGTTTTTGTTGACGGTGCTGTCACTGTTGTTTCTATGGGGGAGATTAAGGCAGTTAGAAACAGTATGGCCTGTAATAAAGCTGTCCCCTCGTGTGCTCGTTAGATCAGGTAGTGTTCCTGTGCGCGCATTTGTGTCCCCACAGATGAGCACATTTCCCTGGGCCTGGAAATGGCACGTCTCTTCCTCAAGGGTAGGGAAGATCTCCTCTGAGTAATATGGGGATTCTGAGGGGGGGATATAAATTGCGCAAAGGAACACATCTTTTTCTGTCAGTACAAGTTCTTTTTTCAGTTTTAACCAAATGTGATATTTGCCAATTTTGAGGAGGTCAATTAGATGTTGTAGTTCGGATTTGTACCAAATGATCAGTCCTCCAGAGTCTCTGCCTCTATTGACAGAGCTGTGTTTCTGTGACGGTACAATTACCTCTCTGTAACCTGTGGGACAGTGAGTGACAATGTCAGCCTTACACCGTGTCTCCTGCAGAATGATGACATCAACATCTTTAAGGTTTTTGTTGAACTCCAGTGCTAAACTCTTCAGTCCAAAGGTTGATGAGTTTAGGCCCTGAATGTTCCACATGCTAACTGATAGCGATTTCATGTTACAAAAGAAAGAATAGCAGTCAGAAATACTGTGACTACTAACTATTAAGTTGTTAACTATTAAGTTGTTAAGAGCGAGATAAACAGGATAACAGCTAACATTCTTTCTGTTATATATATAAACATTCCTATTCATTGAACAAGTACATTTGAGTACAATAGGTGTGTGTGTGTGTGTGTGTGTGTGTGTGTGTGTGTGTGTGTGTGTGTGTGTGTGTGTGTGTGTGTGTGTGTGTGTGTGTGTGTGTGTGTGTGTGTGTGTGTGTGTGTGTGTGTGTGTGTGTGTGTGTGTGTGTGTGTGTGTGTGTGTGTGTGTGTGTTTAGTGCAGATGTATTGGAGGAGCTGTTTAATCTCACTTAATCCTACAAGGTTCTCCTGTCCTCTGACGACCTCTGCGTAGCTGCGCTGGTCCTGCTGTTGGGCCCTGTGGAGTGGAGGGGGACCAGGTCTGGGCCGTGGGGCTTCCTCTCTGGTCTGGTAGGGGTGGTGGTCTGATGCGGGGTAGTAGGCTGGGCCCGGTCCGGTCTGGCTAAGCCGATGGAAGTGGTGATGGTCTGGTGGTGGGTGGGGCCTGTGGGGTGCGCTGGGTCTGGTGTGGCGTTGAAGGGGCCTGGGGCTCCTTGTTGGTGCAGTGGTCTGGTAGGGGTCTCTGGGTGGTCCTCTGTCCAATACGGCATGAGGTGTTTGTCTACCAAGTGCCACGTCCTTTAGAGACTTGGTAAACATCCCTAATGTCTGTTTCCTCAGATGGGAGTGGTCGTGCAGATGCTCTGGGGTGATTGTTGGGTGGTGAGCAACGTGTACGTTCGGGAGTAGGCCACACCCTCTGGTGATGTCAGCGTTGACTTTCTGAATGGTATGGGGATGAAAGTCTTTGCGGGGCAGCAGAGTGGAGATGGTGATGTGGGAGTTGGGGAACCGCTCAGAGGCCCTCTCTGCTATTCTGTTGACCAGGCTGCCTACTCTCTCCTGCTCCTCTCGCAGGTTGTTGGTGCCGGTGTGAATAATAATGTGGCCTGGTGTGCCAAAGTCAGGCTGGGACAGGATGTGGAGTGCATCCTGTGTTTTTGGGCAACATATTTTGCGCACCTTGTGTTGTGGGAAGAGTTTATCTTCTTGGAGGAATTTCCCATTTGAGTCAATGAGGATGGCCACCTCAGCGGGTTTTACCAGATTATTGCGTTTACGGTCTGGGGCTGGAGTACACAGGTCCTGTGTACATGGAGGGGCGTGTGGGGGTGTGTCAGGGGGGGCCAGAGAGCTTCTCTCTGTAGTAGGTGTTTCCATGTGAGCCTTCTTGTTGACTGGGGGTGTGGGTAAAGTGTTGTCGGTATGGGGGGGGGTTGTGGGTAAAGGTGGGTCAGTGGGGGTGTTAGGGGTGGTGGGGTTGTTAGGGGTGGTGGGGGGCTGCAGCTTCTCTCTAGGAGTCTCTACAGTCTGCTCTCTGTGCTGCAGCACCCTCTTGATGCCAGACAACTCCTTTGCCATCTCCTCCTTTACCTGCACCAGCTCTCTCCTCATGGTGGCCTTTACCTCCTCAAGAGCTGTGGTAAGGCTCTCTCTCAGCTCCTGGACAGAGTTCTTCAGCTGGGTCCTGCACTGGTTGATCTGGTCCTGTAGAAGCTCTGTGTCTGGGCTGGTGGTGGTGTAGCTGAGGGGCTGCTCCTTCAGCTCAGTAACCCATACCTCTATCACAGCCAGCCTGTCTCTCAACAGGCTGATGGTGGTGTGGTCTTGGCTCTGGTGGTTGTAGGCAGGCAGGGGGGAGGATGGTCCTGCTGTTGGGGTGCCTGAGGTGAGGGGAGAGGTCGGGGTGCTGTCCTTTTCTTTGTTGCTTTCCGCTATCTTCGTTAGGGTGGGGAAGTCCTGCACAACAGAGCTGAGTGCAGCCTCACTGCCCTGGACCATGACAGTGCCGTTCTGATACATATTTACCGTCAGAAACCTGTTTTCCTGGTCCTTATCGCTGTCCTCAAAAATGTGGATTTGCCTTCCCTTGCAGATGCCTTTCTTCGTGGTATAGCTGAAATGCCTGGTTACAGCTGCATGCCAGGCAGTAGTGTGGTCTGTGTAAAATAACAGGTTTGTAACAGTCCTGTTTTGTGAGCAGTCGGCAAACAAAGTTTCTGGGTTCTCCCTCAGAATTCTGTGTTTAAAATTGATTCTTCCTTTCTCTGATTTGATTTCTGCTGGGTATTCAAAAAAAAGCGGGGAAAGTCTCTCAGTTTCTGTCGCTGCTAACGCTGCTAGCGCTGCCTCAGTGGCCATGTTGCTATGGTTACCACCAGTAAACAGTTAGAGCAAGACGTTAAGCTAACTGACCGATTTGAATTTGGCTAGCTACCACGATAAAGATTGGTCTTTTAACTAACTCTCTCTCAATCTTTTCCTCCTGTGTTGATCTTCAGTTGTACAATTTGATTACCTATACATTTTTGCTAAATGAATCGTGTCAATCTCGCTCTTAACAACCAAAAAGTTATAACAAGTCAGGAGCTGTTCCTCTGCATGACTTCTCTCTCTCTCTCTCTCTCTCTCTCTCTCTCTCTAATGTCTCTCTCTCTCTCTCTCTACTCCAGCAGGGTAATGTCTCTCTCTCTACTCCAGCAGGTTAATGTCTATCTCTTTTCTCCAGCAGGTTAATGTCTCTCTCTCTACTACAGCAGGATAATGTCTCTCTCTCTCTCTACTACAGCAGGTTTATGTCTCTCTCTCTACTCCTGCAGGTTAATGTCTCTCTCTCTCTACTCCTGCAGGTTAATCTCTCTCTCTCTCTCTCTACTACAGCAGGTTAATGTCTCTCTCTCTCTCTCTCTACTACAGCAGGTTAATGTCTCTCTCTCTCTACTCCAGCAGGTTAATGTCTCTCTCTCTACTACAGCAGGTTAATGTCTCTCTCTCTACTCCAGCAGGGTAATGTCTCTCTCTCTACAACTGCAGGTTAATGTCTCTCTCTCTCTCTTCTACAGCAGGTTAATGTCTCTCTCTCTCTACTCCAGCAGGTTAATGTCTCTCTCTCTACTACAGCAGGATAATGTCTCTCTCTCTACTACAGCAGGTTAATGTCTCTCTCTCTCTTCTACAGCAGGTTAATGTCTCTCTCTCTCTTCTACAGCAGGTTAATGTCTCTCTCTCTCTTCTACAGCAGGTTAATGTCTCTCTCTCTCCTACAGCAGGTTAATGTCTCTCTCTCTCTTCTACAGCAGGTTAATGTCTCTCTCTCTCTACTACAGCAGGTTAATGTCTCTCTCTCTCTACTACAGCAGGTTAATGTCTCTCACTCTACCACAGCAGGTTAATGTCTCTCTCTCTCTCTCTACTCCAGCAGGTTAATGTCTCTCTCTCTACTCCAGCAGGTTAATGTCTCTCTCTCTCTACTCCAGGAGGTTAATGTCTCTTTCTCTACTCCAGCAGGATAATGTCTCTCTCTCTCTCTACTCCAGCGGGTTAATGTCTCTCTCTCTCTCTACTACAGCAGGTTAATGTCTCTCTCTCTCTCTACTACAGCAGGTTAATGTCTCTCGCTCTACTACAGCAGGTTAATGTCTCTCTCTCTACTACAGCAGGTTAATGTCTCTCACTCTACTACAGCAGGTTAATGTCTCTCTCTCTACTACAGCAGGTCAATGTCTCTCTCTCTACTACAGCAGGTTAATGTCTCTCTCTCTCTACTACAGCAGGTTAATGTCTCTCTCTCTACTACAGCAGGTTAATGTCTCTCACTCTACTACAGCAGGTTAATGTCTCTCTCTCTACTACAGCAGGTTAATGTCTCTCTCTCTCTACTACAGCAGGTTAATGTCTCTCTCTCTACTACAGCAGGTTAATGTCTCTCACTCTACTACAGCAGGTTAATGTCTCTCTCTCTACTACAGCAGGTTAATGTCTCTCTCTACTACAGCAGGTTAATGTCTCTCTCTCTACTACAGCAGGTTAATGTCTCTCACTCTACTACAGCAGGTTAATGTCTCTCGCTCTACTACAGCAGGTTAATGTCTCTCTCTCTCTCTCTCTCTCTACTACAGCAGGTTAATGTCTCTCTCTCTACTACAGCAGGTTAATGTCTCTCTCTCTCTCTACTACAGCAGGTTAATGTCTCTCTCTCTCTCTCTACTACAGCAGGTTAATGTCTCTCTCTCTTCTCCAGCAGGTTAATGTCTCTCTCTCTCTACTACAGCAGGTTAATGTCTCTCTCTCTCTACTCCAGCAGGTTAATGTCTCTCTCTCTCTACTCCAGCAGGTTAATGTCTCTCTCTCTCTACTACAGCAGGTTAATGTCTCTCTCTCTCTCTCTACTACAGCAGGTTAATGTCTCTCTCTCTCTCTCTACTACAGCAGGTTAATGTCTCTCTCTCTTCTCCAGCAGGTTAATGTCTCTCTCTCTCTACTACAGCAGGTTAATGTCTCTCTCTCTCTACTCCAGCAGGTTAATATCTCTCTCTCTACTACAGCAGGTTAATGTCTCTCTCTCTCTCTCTACTACAGGAGGTTAATGTCTCTCTCTCTCTACTCCAGCAGGTTAATGTCTCTCTCTCTACTACAGCAGGTTAATGTCTCTCTCTCTCTCTCTACTACAGGAGGTTAATGTCTCTCTCTCTCTACTCCAGCAGGTTAATGTCTCTCTCTCTACTCCAGCAGGTTAATGTCTCTCTCTCTCTACTACAGCAGGTTAATGTCTCTCTCTCTACTACAGCAGGTTAATGTCTCTCTCTCTCTTCCACAGCAGGTTAATGTCTCTCTCTCTACTACAGCAGGTTAATGTCTCTCTCTCTACAACAGCAGGTTAATGTCTCTCTCTCTCTACTACAGCAGGTTAATGTCTCTCTCTCTACAACAGCAGGTTAATGTCTCTCTCTCTCTACTACAGCAGGTTAATGTCTCTCTCTCTACCACAGCAGGTTAATGTCTCTCTCTCTCTACTCCAGCAGGTTAATGTCTCTCTCTCTACCACAGCAGGTTAATGTCTCTCTCTCTTCTCCAGTAGGTTAATGTCTCTCTCTCTCTCTCTACTACAGGAGGTTAATGTCTCTCTCTCTACTACAGCAGGTTAATGTCTCTCTCTCTACTCCAGCTGGTTATTGTCTCTCTATCTCTACTCCAGCAGGATAATGTCTCTCTCTCTACTCCAGCAGGTTAACGTCTCTCTCTCTACTCCTGCAGGTTAATGTCTCTCTTTCTCTACTCCTGCAGGTTAATCTCTCTCTCTCTCTCTCTCTCTCTACTACAGCAGGTTAATCTCTCTCTCTCTCTCTCTCTACTCCAGCAGGTTAATGTCTCTCTCTCTACTCCTGCAGGTTAATGTCTCTCTCTCTCTACTCCTGCAGGTTAATGTCTCTCTCTCTCGCCTCCTGCAGGTTAATGTCTCTCTCTCTCTCTCTACTCCAGCAGGTTAATGTCACTCTCTCTACTCCTGCAGGTTAATGTCTTTCTCTCACTCTCTACTACAGCAGGTTAATGTCTCTCTCTCTCTCTCTCTCTCTACTACAGCAGGTTAATGTCTCTCCGTCTCTACTCCTGCAGGTTAATGTCTCTCTCTCACTCTCTACTACAGCAGGTTAATGTCTCTCTCTCTCTCTCTCTCTCAACTCCTGCAGGTTAATGTCTCTCTCTCTCTACTCCTGCAGGTTAATGTCTCTCTCTCTCTCTCTTCTACAGCAGGTTAATGTCTCTCTCTCTCGACTCCTGCAGGTTAATGTCTCTCTCTCTCTCTCTACTCCAGCAGGTTAATGTCACTCTCTCTACTCCTGCAGGTTAATGTCTCTCTCTCTACTACATCAGGTTAATGTCTCTCTCTCTCTACTCCTGCAGGTTAATGTCTCTCTCTCACTCTCTACTACAGCAGGTTAATGTCTCTCTCTCTCTCTCTCTCTCTCTCAACTCCAGCAGGTTAATGTCTCTCTCTCTACTCCTGCAGGTTAATGTCTCTCTCTCTCTACTCCTGCAGGTTAATGTCTCTCTCTCTCTCTCTACTACAGCAGGTTAATGTCTCTCTCTCTCTCTCTCTCTCTCCACTACAGCAGGTTAATGTCTCTCTCTCTCTACTACAGCAGGTTAATGTCTCTCTCTCTACCACAGCAGGTTAATGTCTCTCTCTCTTCTCCAGTAGGTTAATGTCTCTCTCTCTCTCTCTACTACAGGAGGTTAATGTCTCTCTCTCTCTCTCTCTACTACAGGAGGTTAATGTCTCTCTCTCTACTACAGCAGGTTAATGTCTCTCTCTCTACTCCAGCTGGTTATTGTCTCTCTATCTCTACTCCAGCAGGATAATGTCTCTCTCTCTACTCCAGCAGGTTAGCGTCTCTCTCTCTACTCCTGCAGGTTAATGTCTCTCTTTCTCTACTCCTGCAGGTTAATCTCTCTCTCTCTCTCTCTCTCTCTACTACAGCAGGTTAATCTCTCTCTCTCTCTCTCTCTACTCCAGCAGGTTAATGTCTCTCTCTCTACTCCTGCAGGTTAATGTCTCTCTCTCTCTACTCCTGCAGGTTAATGTCTCTCTCTCTCGCCTCCTGCAGGTTAATGTCTCTCTCTCTCTCTCTACTCCAGCAGGTTAATGTCACTCTCTCTACTCCTGCAGGTTAATGTCTTTCTCTCACTCTCTACTACAGCAGGTTAATGTCTCTCTCTCTCTCTCTCTCTCTCTACTACAGCAGGTTAATGTCTCTCCGTCTCTACTCCTGCAGGTTAATGTCTCTCTCTCACTCTCTACTACAGCAGGTTAATGTCTCTCTATCTCTCTCTCTCTCAACTCCTGCAGGTTAATGTCTCTCTCTCTCTACTCCTGCAGGTTAATGTCTCTCTCTCTCTACTCCTGCAGGTTAATGTCTCTCTCTCTCTCTCTTCTACAGCAGGTTAATGTCTCTCTCTCTCGACTCCTGCAGGTTAATGTCTCTCTCTCTCTCTCTACTCCAGCAGGTTAATGTCACTCTCTCTACTCCTGCAGGTTAATGTCTCTCTCTCTACTACATCAGGTTAATGTCTCTCTCTCTCTACTCCTGCAGGTTAATGTCTCTCTCTCACTCTCTACTACAGCAGGTTAATGTCTCTCTCTCTCAACTCCAGCAGGTTAATGTCTCTCTCTCTACTCCTGCAGGTTAATGTCTCTCTCTCTCTACTCCTGCAGGTTAATGTCTCTCTCTCTCTCTACTACAGCAGGTTAATGTCTCTCTCTCTCTCTCTCTACTACAACAGGTTAATGTCTCTCTCTCTCTCTACTACAGCAGGTTAATATCTCTCTCTCTACCACAGCAGGTTAATGTCTCTCTCTCTCTCTCTACTACAGCAGGTTAATGTCTCTCTCTCTCTCTCTACTCCAGCAGGGTAATGTCTCTCTCTCTACTCCTGCAGGTTAATGTCTCTCTCTCTCTCTACTACAGCAGGTTAATGTCTCTCTCTCTCTCTACTACAGCAGGTTAATGTCTCTCTCTCTACTACAGCAGGTTAATGTCTCTCTCTCTCTCTCTACTACAGCAGGTTAATGTCTCTCTCTCTCTCTCTACTCCAGCAGGGTAATGTCTCTCTCTCTACTCCAGCAGGTTAATGTCTATCTCTTTTCTCCAGCAGGTTAATGTCTCTCTCTCTACTACAGCAGGATAATGTCTCTCTCTCTCTACTACAGCAGGTTAATGTCTCTCTAACTCTTCTACAGCAGGTTAATGTCTCTCTCTCTCTTCTACAGCAGGTTAATGTCTCTCTCTCTCTACTACAGCAGGTTAATGTCTCTCTCTCTCTTCTACAGCAGGTTAATGTCTCTCTCTCTCTACTCCTGCAGGTTAATGTCTCTCTCTCTCGCCTCCTGCAGGTTAATGTCTCTCTCTCTCTCTCTACTCCAGCAGGTTAATGTCACTCTCTCTACTCCTGCAGGTTAATGTCTTTCTCTCACTCTCTACTACAGCAGGTTAATGTCTCTCTCTCTCTCTCTCTCTCTACTACAGCAGGTTAATGTCTCTCCGTCTCTACTCCTGCAGGTTAATGTCTCTCTCTCACTCTCTACTACAGCAGGTTAATGTCTCTCTCTCTCTCTCTCTCTCAACTCCTGCAGGTTAATGTCTCTCTCTCTCTACTCCTGCAGGTTAATGTCTCTCTCTCTCTCTCTTCTACAGCAGGTTAATGTCTCTCTCTCTCGACTCCTGCAGGTTAATGTCTCTCTCTCTCTCTCTACTCCAGCAGGTTAATGTCACTCTCTCTACTCCTGCAGGTTAATGTCTCTCTCTCTACTACATCAGGTTAATGTCTCTCTCTCTCTACTCCTGCAGGTTAATGTCTCTCTCTCACTCTCTACTACAGCAGGTTAATGTCTCTCTCTCTCTCTCTCTCTCCACTCCAGCAGGTTAATGTCTCTCTCTCTACTCCTGCAGGTTAATGTCTCTCTCTCTCTACTCCTGCAGGTTAATGTCTCTCTCTCTCTCTCTCTCTACTACAGCAGGTTAATGTCTCTCTCTCTCTCTCTCTCCACTACAGCAGGTTAATGTCTCTCTCTCTCTACTACAGCAGGTTAATGTCTCTCTCTCTACCACAGCAGGTTAATGTCTCTCTCTCTTCTCCAGTAGGTTAATGTCTCTCTCTCTCTCTCTACTACAGGAGGTTAATGTCTCTCTCTCTCTCTCTACTACAGGAGGTTAATGTCTCTCTCTACTACAGCAGGTTAATGTCTCTCTCTCTACTCCAGCTGGTTATTGTCTCTCTATCTCTACTCCAGCAGGATAATGTCTCTCTCTCTACTCCAGCAGGTTAGCGTCTCTCTCTCTACTCCTGCAGGTTAATGTCTCTCTTTCTCTACTCCTGCAGGTTAATCTCTCTCTCTCTCTCTCTCTCTCTACTACAGCAGGTTAATCTCTCTCTCTCTCTCTCTACTCCAGCAGGTTAATGTCTCTCTCTCTACTCCTGCAGGTTAATGTCTTTCTCTCACTCTCTACTACAGCAGGTTAATGTCTCTCTCTCTCTCTCTCTCTCTCTACTACAGCAGGTTAATGTCTCTCCGTCTCTACTCCTGCAGGTTAATGTCTCTCTCTCACTCTCTACTACAGCAGGTTAATGTCTCTCTCTCTCTCTCTCAACTCCTGCAGGTTAATGTCTCTCTCTCTCTACTCCTGCAGGTTAATGTCTCTCTCTCTCTACTCATGCAGGTTAATGTCTCTCTCTCTCTCTCTTCTACAGCAGGTTAATGTCTCTCTCTCTCGACTCCTGCAGGTTAATGTCTCTCTCTCTCTCTCTACTCCAGCAGGTTAATGTCACTCTCTCTACTCCTGCAGGTTAATGTCTCTCTCTCTACTACATCAGGTTAATGTCTCTCTCTCTCTACTCCTGCAGGTTAATGTCTCTCTCTCACTCTCTACTACAGCAGGTTAATGTCTCTCTCTCTCAACTCCAGCAGGTTAATGTCTCTCTCTCTACTCCTGCAGGTTAATGTCTCTCTCTCTCTACTCCTGCAGGTTAATGTCTCTCTCTCTCTCTCTACTACAGCAGGTTAATGTCTCTCTCTCTCTCTCTCTACTACAACAGGTTAATGTCTCTCTCTCTCTCTACTACAGCAGGTTAATGTCTCTCTCTCTACCACAGCAGGTTAATGTCTCTCTCTCTCTACTACAGCAGGTTAATGTCTCTCTCTCTCTCTCTACTCCAGCAGGGTAATGTCTCTCTCTCTACTCCTGCAGGTTAATGTCTCTCTCTCTCTCTACTACAGCAGGTTAATGTCTCTCTCTCTCTCTACTACAGCAGGTTAATGTCTCTCTCTCTACTACAGCAGGTTAATGTCTCTCTCTCTCTCTCTACTACAGCAGGTTAATGTCTCTCTCTCTCTCTCTACTCCAGCAGGTTAATGTCTATCTCTTTTCTCCAGCAGGTTAATGTCTCTCTCTCTACTCCTGCAGGTTAATCTCTCTCTCTCTCTCTCTCTCTACTACAGCAGGTTAATGTCTCTCTCTCTCTCTCTCTACTACAGCAGGTTAATGTCTCTCTCTCTCTACTCCAGCAGGTTAATGTCTCTCTCTCTACTACAGCAGGTTAATGTCTCTCTCTCTACTCCAGCAGGGTAATGTCTCTCTCTCTACTCCTGCAGGTTAATGTCTCTCTCTCTACTACAGCAGGTTAATGTCTCTCTCTAGCTACTCCAGCAGGTTAATGTCTCTCTCTCTACTACAGCAGGATAATGTCTCTCTCTCTCTACTACAGCAGGTTAATGTCTCTCTCTCTCTTCTACAGCAGGTTAATGTCTCTCTCTCTCTTCTACAGCAGGTTAATGTCTCTCTCTAGCTACTCCAGCAGGTTAATGTCTCTCTCTCTACTACAGCAGGATAATGTCTCTCTCTCTCTACTACAGCAGGTTAATGTCTCTCTCTCTCTTCTAAAGCAGGTTAATGTCTCTCTCTCTCTTCTACAGCAGGTTAATGTCTCTCTCTCTCTTCTACAGCAGGTTAATGTCTCTCTCTCTCTACTACAGCAGGTTAATGTCTCTCTCTCTCTTCTACAGCAGGTTAATGTCTCTCTCTCTCTACTACAGCAGGTTAATGTCTCTCTCTCTCTCTTCTACAGCAGGTTAATGTCTCTCTCTCTCTACTCCAGCAGGTTAATGTCTCTCTCTCTACTACAGCAGATTAATGTCTCTCTCTCTCTCTTCTACAGCAGGTTAATGTCTCTCTCTCTCTACTCCTGCAGGTTAATGTCTCTCTCTCTCTACTCCTGCAGGTTAATGTCTCTCTCTCTCTACTCAAGCAGGTTAATGTCTCTCTCTCTCTACTACAGCAGGTTAATGTCTCTCTCTCTCAACTCCTGCAGGTTAATGTCTCTCTCTCTCTACTCCTGCAGGTTAATGTCTCTCTCTCTCTACTCATGCAGGTTAATGTCTCTCTCTCTCTCTCTTCTACAGCAGGTTAATGTCTCTCTCTCTCGACTCCTGCAGGTTAATGTCTCTCTCTCTCTCTCTACTCCAGCAGGTTAATGTCACTCTCTCTACTCCTGCAGGTTAATGTCTCTCTCTCTACTACATCAGGTTAATGTCTCTCTCTCTCTACTCCTGCAGGTTAATGTCTCTCTCTCACTCTCTACTACAGCAGGTTAATGTCTCTCTCTCTCAACTCCAGCAGGTTAATGTCTCTCTCTCTACTCCTGCAGGTTAATGTCTCTCTCTCTCTACTCCTGCAGGTTAATGTCTCTCTCTCTCTCTCTACTACAGCAGGTTAATGTCTCTCTCTCTCTCTCTCTACTACAACAGGTTAATGTCTCTCTCTCTCTCTACTACAGCAGGTTAATGTCTCTCTCTCTACCACAGCAGGTTAATGTCTCTCTCTCTCTACTACAGCAGGTTAATGTCTCTCTCTCTCTCTCTCTCTACTCCAGCAGGGTAATGTCTCTCTCTCTACTATGCAGGTTAATGTCTCTCTCTCTCTCTACTACAGCAGGTTAATGTCTCTCTCTCTCTCTACTACAGCAGGTTAATGTCTCTCTCTCTACTACAGCAGGTTAATGTCTCTCTCTCTCTCTCTACTACAGCAGGTTAATGTCTCTCTCTCTCTCTCTACTCCAGCAGGTTAATGTCTATCTCTTTTCTCCAGCAGGTTAATGTCTCTCTCTCTACTACAGCAGGATAATGTCTCTCTCTCTCTCTCTACTACAGCAGGTTTATGTCTCTCTCTCTACTCCTGCAGGTTAATGTCTCTCTCTCTCTACTCCTGCAGGTTAATCTCTCTCTCTCTCTCTCTACTACAGCAGGTTAATGTCTCTCTCTCTCTCTCTCTACTACAGCAGGTTAATGTCTCTCTCTCTCTACTCCAGCAGGTTAATGTCTCTCTCTCTACTACAGCAGGTTAATGTCTCTCTCTCTACTCCAGCAGGGTAATGTCTCTCTCTCTACTCCTGCAGGTTAATGTCTCTCTCTCTACTACAGCAGGTTAATGTCTCTCTCTAGCTACTCCAGCAGGTTAATGTCTCTCTCTCTACTACAGCAGGATAATGTCTCTCTCTCTCTACTACAGCAGGTTAATGTCTCTCTCTCTCTTCTACAGCAGGTTAATGTCTCTCTCTCTCTTCTACAGCAGGTTAATGTCTCTCTCTAGCTACTCCAGCAGGTTAATGTCTCTCTCTCTACTACAGCAGGATAATGTCTCTCTCTCTCTACTACAGCAGGTTAATGTCTCTCTCTCTCTTCTAAAGCAGGTTAATGTCTCTCTCTCTCTTCTACAGCAGGTTAATGTCTCTCTCTCTCTTCTACAGCAGGTTAATGTCTCTCTCTCTCTACTACAGCAGGTTAATGTCTCTCTCTCTCTTCTACAGCAGGTTAATGTCTCTCTCTCTCTACTACAGCAGGTTAATGTCTCTCTCTCTCTCTTCTACAGCAGGTTAATGTCTCTCTCTCTCTACTCCAGCAGGTTAATGTCTCTCTCTCTACTACAGCAGATTAATGTCTCTCTCTCTCTCTTCTACAGCAGGTTAATGTCTCTCTCTCTCTACTCCTGCAGGTTAATGTCTCTCTCTCTCTACTCCTGCAGGTTAATGTCTCTCTCTCTCTACTCAAGCAGGTTAATGTCTCTCTCTCTCTACTCCAGCAGGTTAATGTCTCTCTCTCTACTACAGCAGGTTAATGTCTCTCTCTCTCTACTACAGCAGGTTAATGTCTCTCTCTCTCTCTACTACAGCAGGTTAATGTCTATCTCTTTTCTCCAGCAGGTTAATGTCTCTCTCTCTACTACAGCAGGTTAATGTCTCTCTCTCTCTCTCTCTCTCTCTCTCTCTCTACTCCAGCAGGTTAATGTCTATCTCTTTTCTCCAGCAGGTTAATGTCTCTCTCTCTACTACAGCAGGTTAATGTCTCTCTCTCTCTCTCTCTCTCTCTACTCCAGCAGGTTAATGTCTATCTCTTTTCTCCAGCAGTTTAATGTCTTTCTCTCTACTCCTGCAGGTTAATGTCTCTCTCTCTCTCTTCTACAGCAGGTTAATGTCTCTCTCTCTCTACTACAGAAGGTTAATGTCTCTCTCTCTCTACTACAGCAGGTTAATGTCTCTCTCTCTCTCTACTACAGCAGGTTAATGTCTATCTCTTTTCTCCAGCAGGTTAATGTCTCTCTCTCTCTACTACAGCAGGTTAATGTCTCTCTCTCTCTCTACTACAGCAGGTTAATGTCTCTCTCTCTACTACAGCAGGTTAATGTCTCTCTCTCTCTCTCTACTACAGCAGGTTAATGTCTTTCTCTCTCTCTCTACTACAGCAGGTTAATGTCTCTCTCTCTCTCTCTACTCCAGCAGGTTAATGTCTATCTCTTTTCTCCAGCAGGTTAATGTCTCTCTCTCTACTACAGCAGGTTAATGTCTCTCTCTCTCTCTCTCTCTCTCTCTCTACTCCAGCAGGTTAATGTCTATCTCTTTTCTCCAGCAGGTTAATGTCTCTCTCTCTACTACAGCAGGTTAATGTCTCTCTCTCTCTACTACAGCAGGTTAATGTCTCTCTCTCTCTACTACAGCAGGTTAATGTCTATCTCTTTTCTCCAGCAGGTTAATGTCTCTCTCTCTACTACAGCAGGTTAATGTCTCTCTCTCTCTCTCTCTCTCTCTACTACAGCAGGTTAATGTCTATCTCTTTTCTCCAGCAGGTTAATGTCTCTCTCTCTCTCTCTCTCTCTCTACTACAGCAGGTTAATGTCTATCTCTTTTCTCCAGCAGGTTAATGTCTCTCTCTCTCTCTCTCTCTCTCTACTCCAGCAGGTTAATGTCTATCTCTTTTCTCCAGCAGGTTAATGTCTCTCTCTCTACTACAGCAGGTTAATGTCTCTCTCTCTCTCTCTCTCTCTCTCTACTCCAGCAGGTTAATGTCTATCTCTTTTCTCCAGCAGGTTAATGTCTCTCTCTCTACTCCAGCAGGTTAATGTCTCTCTCTCTACTCCAGCAGGTTAATGTCTCTCTCTACTACAGGAGGTTAATGTCTCTCTCTCTACTACAGCAGGTTAATGTCTCTCTCTCTACTACAGCAGGTTAATGTCTCTCTCTCTCTCTACTACAGGAGGTTAATGTCTCTCTCTCTCTACTACAGGAGGTTAATGTCTCTCTCTCTCTCTACTACAGCAGGTTAATGTCTCTCTCTCTCTACTACAGAAGGTGAATGTCTCTAACTCTCTCTCTCTACTACAGCAGGTTAATGTCTCTCTCTCTCTCTCTCTCTCTACTCCAGCAGGTTAATGTCTCTCTCTACTACAGCAGGTTAATGTCTCTCTCTCTCTCTCTCTCTCTCTCTCTCTCTCTCTCTCTACTCCAGCAGGTTAATGTCTCTCTATCTCTACTACAGAAGGTGAATGTCTCTAACTCTCTCTCTCTACTACAGCAGGTTAATGTCTCTCTCTCTCTCTCTCTCTCTACTCCAGCAGGTTAATGTCTCTCTCTCTACTCCTGCAGGTTAATGTCTCTCTCTCTCTCTCTACTACAGCAGGTTAATGTCTCTCTCTCTCTATTCTACAGCAGGTTAATGTCTCTCTCTCTCTACTCCTGCAGGTTAAGGTCTCTCTCTCTCTCTCTACTCCAGCAGGTTAATGTCTCTCTCTCTACTCCTGCAGGTTAATGTCTCTCTCTCTCTACTCCTGCAGGTTAATGTCTCTCTCTCTCTCTCTACTACAGCAGGTTAATGTGTCTCTCTCTCTCTCTCTCTACTCCAGCAGGTTATAGTCTCTCTCTCTACTCCTGCAGGTTAATGTCTCTCTCTCTACTCCTGCAGGTTAATGTCTCTCTCTTTCTCTCTCTCTACTCCAGCAGGTTAATGTCTCTCTCTCTACTCCTGCAGGTTAATGTCTCTCTCTTTCTCTCTCTCTACTCCAGCAGGTTAATGTCTCTCTCTCTACTCCTGCAGGTTAATGTCTCTCTCTCTACTCCTGCAGGTTAATGTCTCTCTCTTTCTCTCTCTCTACTCCAGCAGGTTAATGTCTCTCTCTCTACTCCTGCAGGTTAATGTCTCTCTCTCTCTACTCCTGCAGGTTAATGTCTCTCTCTCTACTCCTGCAGGTTAATGTCTCTCTCTTTCTCTCTCTCTACTCCAGCAGGTTAATGTCTCTCTCTCTACTCCTGCAGGTTAATGTCTCTCTCTTTCTCTCTCTCTACTCCAGCAGGTTAATGTCTCTCTCTCTACTCCTGCAGGTTAATGTCTCTCTCTTTTCTCCAGCAGGCTAATGTCTCTCTCTCTCTCTCTCTACTCCAGCAGGTTAATGTCTCTCTCTCTCTCTCTCTCTCTCTACTCCAGCAGGTTAATGTCTCTCTCTCTCTCTCTCTCTACTCCAGCAGGTTAATGTCTCTCTCTCTACTCCTTCAGGTTAATGTCTCTCTCTCTCTACTCCTGCAGGTTAATGTCTCTCTCTCTCTACTCCTGCAGGTTAATGTCTCTCTCTCTCTCTCTCTCTCTTCTACAGCAGGTTAATGTCCCTCTCTCTCGACTCCTGCAGGTTAATGTCTCTCTCTCTCTCTCTCTACTCCAGCAGGTTAATGTCACTCTCTCTACTCCTGCAGGTTAATGTCTCTCTCTCTCTACTCCTGCAGGTTAATGTCTCTCTCTCTCTACTCCAGCAGGTTAATGTCACTCTCTCTACTCCTGCAGGTTAATGTCTCTCTCTCTCTACTCCAGCAGGTTAATGTCTCTCTCTCTCTACTACAGCAGGTGAATGTCTCTAACTCTCTCTCTCTACTACAGCAGGTTAATGTCTCTCTCTCTCTCTCTCTCTCTACTCCTGCAGGTTAATGTCTCTCTCTCTCTCTACTCCTGCAGGTTAATGTCTCTCTCTCTCTACTCCTGCAGGTTAATGTCTCTCTCTCTCTCTTCTACAGCAGGTTAATGTCTCTCTCTCTCTACTCCTGCAGGTTAAGGTCTCTCTCTCTCTCTCTACTCCAGCAGGTTATTAATGTCTCTCTCTCTACTCCTGCAGGTTAATGTCTCTCTCTCTCTACTCCTGCAGGTTAATGTCTCTCTCTCTCTCTCTCTACTACAGCAGGTTAATGTCTCTCTCTCTCTCTCTCTACTCCAGCAGGTTAATGTCTCTCTCTCTACTCCTGCAGGTTAATGTCTCTCTCTCTCTACTCCTGCAGGTTAATGTCTCTCTCTCTCTCTCTACTACAGCAGGTTAATGTCTCTCTCTTTCTCTCTCTCTACTACAGCAGGTTAATGTCTCTCTCTACTCCTGCAGGTTAATGTCTCTCTCTCTCTACTCCTGCAGGTTAATGTCTCTCTCTCTCTCTCTACTACAGCAGGTTAATGTCTCTCTCTTTCTCTCTCTCTACTACAGCAGGTTAATGTCTCTCTCTCTACTACAGCAGGTTAATGTCTCTCTCTTTTCTCCAGCAGGTTAATGTCTCTCTCTCTACTACAGCAGGTTAATGTCTCTCTCTCTCTACTCCTGCAGGTTAATGTCTCTCTATCTCTACTCCTGCAGGTTAATGTCTCTCTCTCTACTCCTGCAGGTTAATGTGTCTCTCTCTACTACAGCAGGTTAATGTCTCTCTCTTTTCTCCAGCAGGTTAATGTCTCTCTCTCTACTACAGCAGGTTAATGTCTCTCTCTCTCTCTCTCTCTCTCTACTCCAGCAGGTTAATGTCTCTCTCTCTACTCCTGCAGGTTAATGTCTCTCTCTCTACTACAGCAGGTTAATGTCTCTCTCTCTCTCTCTCTCTACTCCAGCAGGTTAATGTCTCTCTCTCTACTCCTGCAGGTTAATGTCTCTCTCTCTACTACAGCAGGTTAATGTCTCTCTCTCTCTCTCTCTCTCTACTCCAGCAGGTTAATGTCTCTCTCTCTACTCCAGCAGGTTAATGTCTCTCTCTCTACTCCTGCAGGTTAATGTCTCTCTATCTCTACTCCTGCAGGGTAATGTCTCTCTCTCTACTCCTGCAGGTTAATGTCTCTCTCTCTACTACAGCAGGTTAATGTCTCTCTCTCTCTTCTCAAGCAAGTTAATGTCTCTCTCTCTACTCCAGCAGGTTAATATCTCTCTCTCTCTACTACAGCAGGTGAATGTCTCTAACTCTCTCTCTCTACTACAGCAGGTTAATGTCTCTCTCTCTCTCTCTCTCTCTACTCCTGCAGGTTAATGTCTCTCTCTCTCTCTACTCCTGCAGGTTAATGTCTCTCTCTCTCTACTCCTGCAGGTTAATGTCTCTCTCTCTCTCTTCTACAGCAGGTTAATGTCTCTCTCTCTCTACTCCTGCAGGTTAATGTCTCTCTCTTTTCTCCAGCAGGTTAATGTCTCTCTCTCTACTACAGCAGGTTAATGTCTCTCTCTCTCTCTCTCTCTACTCCAGCAGGTTAATGTCTCTCTCTCTACTCCTGCAGGTTAATGTCTCTCTCTCTCTACTACAGCAGGTTAATGTCTCTCTCTCTACTCCTGCAGGTTAATGTCTCTCTCTCTACTACAGCAGGTTAATGTCTCTCTCTCTCTACTCCTGCAGGTTAATGTCTCTCTCTCTCTCTACTCCTGCAGGTTAATGTCTCTCTCTCTCTACTCCTGCAGGTTAATGTCTCTCTCTCTCTCTTCTACAGCAGGTTAATGTCTCTCTCTCTCTACTCCTGCAGGTTAATGTCTCTCTCTCTCTCTCTCTACTACAGCAGGTTATTAATGTCTCTCTCTCTACTCCTGCAGGTTAATGTCTCTCTCTCTACTCCTGCAGGTTAATGTCTCTCTCTCTCTCTCTCTACTACAGCAGGTTAATGTCTCTCTCTCTCTCTCTCTACTCCAGCAGGTTAATGTCTCTCTCTCTACTCCTGCAGGTTAATGTCTCTCTCTCTCTACTCCTGCAGGTTAATGTCTCTCTCTCTCTCTACTACAGCAGGTTAATGTCTCTCTCTTTCTCTCTCTCTACTACAGCAGGTTAATGTCTCTCTCTCTACTCCTGCAGGTTAATGTCTCTCTCTCTCTACTCCTGCAGGTTAATGTCTCTCTCTCTACTACAGCAGGTTAATGTCTCTCTCTTTTCTCCAGCAGGTTAATGTCTCTCTCTCTACTACAGCAGGTTAATGTCTCTCTCTCTCTCTCTCTCTACTCCAGCAGGTTAATGTCTCTCTCTCTACTCCTGCAGGTTAATGTCTCTCTATCTCTACTCCTGCAGGTTAATGTCTCTCTCTCTACTCCTGCAGGTTAATGTGTCTCTCTCTACTACAGCAGGTTAATGTCTCTCTCTTTTCTCCAGCAGGTTAATGTCTCTCTCTCTACTACAGCAGGTTAATGTCTCTCTCTCTCTCTCTCTCTACTCCAGCAGGTTAATGTCTCTCTCTCTACTCCTGCAGGTTAATGTCTCTCTCTCTACTACAGCAGGTTAATGTCTCTCTCTCTCTCTCTCTCTACTCCAGCAGGTTAATGTCTCTCTCTCTACTCCTGCAGGTTAATGTCTCTCTCTCTACTACAGCAGGTTAATGTCTCTCTCTCTCTCTCTCTCTCTACTCCAGCAGGTTAATGTCTCTCTCTCTACTCCAGCAGGTTAATGTCTCTCTCTCTACTCCAGCAGGTTAATGTCTCTCTCTCTACTCCTGCAGGTTAATGTCTCTCTCTTTCTCTCTCTCTACTCCAGCAGGTTAATGTCTCTCTCTCTACTCCTGCAGGTTAATGTCTCTCTCTTTTCTCCAGCAGGTTAATGTCTCTCTCTCTCTCTCTCTACTCCAGCAGGTTAATGTCTCTCTCTCTCTCTCTCTCTCTCTACTCCAGCAGGTTAATGTCTCTCTCTCTCTCTCTCTCTCTACTCCAGCAGGTTAATGTCTCTCTCTCTACTCCTTCAGGTTAATGTCTCTCTCTCTCTACTCCTGCAGGTTAATGTCTCTCTCTCTCTACTCCTGCAGGTTAATGTCTCTCTCTCTCTCTCTCTCTTCTACAGCAGGTTAATGTCCCTCTCTCTCGACTCCTGCAGGTTAATGTCTCTCTCTCTCTCTCTCTACTCCAGCAGGTTAATGTCACTCTCTCTACTCCTGCAGGTTAATGTCTCTCTCTCTCTACTCCTGCAGGTTAATGTCTCTCTCTCTCTACTCCAGCAGGTTAATGTCACTCTCTCTACTCCTGCAGGTTAATGTCTCTCTCTCTCTACTCCAGCAGGTTAATGTCTCTCTCTCTCTACTACAGCAGGTGAATGTCTCTAACTCTCTCTCTCTACTACAGCAGGTTAATGTCTCTCTCTCTCTCTCTCTCTCTACTCCTGCAGGTTAATGTCTCTCTCTCTCTCTACTCCTGCAGGTTAATGTCTCGCTCTCTCTACTCCTGCAGGTTAATGTCTCTCTCTCTCTCTTCTACAGCAGGTTAATGTCTCTCTCTCTCTACCTCTGCAGGTTAAGGTCTCTCTCTCTCTCTCTACTCCAGCAGGTTATTAATGTCTCTCTCTCTTCTCCTGCAGGTTAATGTCTCTCTCTCTCTACTCCTGCAGGTTAATGTCTCTCTCTCTCTCTCTCTACTACAGCAGGTTAATGTCTCTCTCTCTCTCTCTCTCTACTCCAGCAGGTTAATGTCTCTCTCTCTACTCCTGCAGGTTAATGTCTCTCTCTCTCTACTCCTGCAGGTTAATGTCTCTCTCTCTCTCTCTACTACAGCAGGTTAATGTCTCTCTCTTTCTCTCTCTCTACTACAGCAGGTTAATGTCTCTCTCTACTCCTGCAGGTTAATGTCTCTCTCTCTCTACTCCTGCAGGTTAATGTCTCTCTCTCTCTCTCTACTACAGCAGGTTAATGTCTCTCTCTTTCTCTCTCTCTACTACAGCAGGTTAATGTCTCTCTCTCTACTACAGCAGGTTAATGTCTCTCTCTTTTCTCCAGCAGGTTAATGTCTCTCTCTCTACTACAGCAGGTTAATGTCTCTCTCTCTCTCTCTCTCTACTCCAGCAGGTTAATCCCTCTCTCTCTACTCCTGCAGGTTAATGTCTCTCTATCTCTACTCCTGCAGGTTAATGTCTCTCTCTCTACTCCTGCAGGTTAATGTCTCTCTCTCTCTCTCTACTACAGCAGGTTAATGTCTCTCTCTTTCTCTCTCTCTACTACAGCAGGTTAATGTCTCTCTCTCTACTACAGCAGGTTAATGTCTCTCTCTTTTCTCCAGCAGGTTAATGTCTCTCTCTCTACTACAGCAGGTTAATGTCTCTCTCTCTCTCTCTCTCTCTACTCCAGCAGGTTAATGTCTCTCTCTCTACTACAGCAGGTTAATGTCTCTCTCTCTCTCTCTCTCTACTCCAGCAGGTTAATGTCTCTCTCTCTACTCCTGCAGGTTAATGTCTCTCTCTCTACTACAGCAGGTTAATGTCTCTCTCTCTCTCTCTCTACTCCAGCAGGTTAATGTCTCTCTCTCTACTCCAGCAGGTTAATGTCTCTCTCTCTACTCCTGCAGGTTAATGTCTCTCTATCTCTACTCCTGCAGGGTAATGTCTCTCTCTCTACTCCTGCAGGTTAATGTCTCTCTCTCTACTCCTGCAGGTTAATGTGTCTCTCTCTACTACAGCAGGTTAATGTCTCTCTCTTTTCTCCAGCAGGTTAATGTCTCTCTCTCTACTACAGCAGGTTAATGTCTCTCTCTCTCTCTCTCTCTACTACAGCAGGTTAATGTCTCTCTCTCTACTCCTGCAGGTTAATGTCTCTCTCTCTACTACAGCAGGTTAATGTCTCTCTCTCTCTTCTCAAGCAAGTTAATGTCTCTCTCTCTACTCCAGCAGGTTAATATCTCTCTCTCTCTACTACAGCAGGTGAATGTCTCTAACTCTCTCTCTCTACTACAGCAGGTTAATGTCTCTCTCTCTCTCTCTCTCTCTACTCCTGCAGGTTAATGTCTCTCTCTCTCTCTACTCCTGCAGGTTAATGTCTCTCTCTCTCTACTCCTGCAGGTTAATGTCTCTCTCTCTCTCTTCTACAGCAGGTTAATGTCTCTCTCTCTCTACTCCTGCAGGTTAATGTCTCTCTCTTTTCTCCAGCAGGTTAATGTCTCTCTCTCTACTACAGCAGGTTAATGTCTCTCTCTCTCTCTCTCTCTACTCCAGCAGGTTAATGTCTCTCTCTCTACTCCTGCAGGTTAATGTCTCTCTCTCTCTACTACAGCAGGTTAATGTCTCTCTCTCTACTCCTGCAGGTTAATGTCTCTCTCTCTACTACAGCAGGTTAATGTCTCTCTCTCTCTACTCCTGCAGGTTAATGTCTCTCTCTCTCTCTACTCCTGCAGGTTAATGTCTCTCTCTCTCTACTCCTGCAGGTTAATGTCTCTCTCTCTCTACTCCTGCAGGTTAATGTCTCTCTCTCTCTCTCTCTTCTACAGCAGGTTAATGTCTCTCTCTCTCTACTCCGGCAGGTTAATGTCTCTCTCTCTCTCTCTCTACTACAGCAGGTTATTAATGTCTCTCTCTCTACTCCTGCAGGTTAATGTCTCTCTCTCTACTCCTGCAGGTTAATGTCTCTCTCTCTCTCTCTCTACTACAGCAGGTTAATGTCTCTCTCTCTCTCTCTCTACTCCAGCAGGTTAATGTCTCTCTCTCTACTCCTGCAGGTTAATGTCTCTCTCTCTACTCCTGCAGGTTAATGTCTCTCTCTCTCTCTCTACTACAGCAGGTTAATGTCTCTCTCTTTCTCTCTCTCTACTACAGCAGGTTAATGTCTCTCTCTCTACTCCTGCAGGTTAATGTCTCTCTCTCTCTACTCCTGCAGGTTAATGTCTCTCTCTCTACTACAGCAGGTTAATGTCTCTCTCTTTTCTCCAGCAGGTTAATGTCTCTCTCTCTACTACAGCAGGTTAATGTCTCTCTCTCTCTCTCTCTCTACTCCAGCAGGTTAATGTCTCTCTCTCTACTCCTGCAGGTTAATGTCTCTCTATCTCTACTCCTGCAGGTTAATATCTCTCTCTCTACTCCTGCAGGTTAGTGTGTCTCTCTCTACTACAGCAGGTTAATGTCTCTCTCTTTTCTCCAGCAGGTTAATGTCTCTCTCTCTACTACAGCAGGTTAATGTCTCTCTCTCTCTCTCTCTCTCTACTCCAGCAGGTTAATGTCTCTCTCTCTACTCCTGCAGGTTAATGTCTCTCTCTCTACTACAGCAGGTTAATGTCTCTCTCTCTCTCTCTCTCTACTCCAGCAGGTTAATGTCTCTCTCTCTACTCCTGCAGGTTAATGTCTCTCTCTCTACTACAGCAGGTTAATGTCTCTCTCTCTCTCTCTCTCTCTACTCCAGCAGGTTAATGTCTCTCTCTCTACTCCAGCAGGTTAATGTCTCTCTCTCTACTCCTGCAGGTTAATGTCTCTCTCTCTCTACTCCTGCAGGTTAATGTCTCTCTCTCTACTCCTGCAGGTTAATGTCTCTCTCTCTACCACAGCAGGTTAATGTCTCTCTCTCTCTCTCTCTCTCTACTACAGCAGGTTAATGTCTCTCTCTTTTCTCCAGCAGGTTAATGTCTCTCTCTCTACTACAGCAGGTTAATGTCTCTCTCTCTCTCTCTCTCTCTACTCCAGCAGGTTAATGTCTCTCTCTCTACTCCTGCAGGTTAATGTCTCTCTCTCTACTCCAGCAGGTTAATGTCTCTCTCTCTACTCCTGCAGGTTAATGTCTCTCTATCTCTACTCCAGCAGGTTAATGTCTCTCTCTCTACTCCTGCAGGTTAATGTCTCTCTCTCTACTACAGCAGGTTAATGTCTCTCTCTCTTTTCTCCAGCAGGTTAATGTCTCTCTCTCTACTACAGCAGGTTAATGTCTCTCTCTCTCTACTCCTGCAGGTTAATGTCTCTCTCTCTCTCTCTACTACAGCAGGTTAATGTCTCTCTCTCTCGACTCCTGCAGGTTAATGTCTCTCTCTCTCTCTCTCTCTACTCCAGCAGGTTAATGTCTCTCTCTCTACTCCAGCAGGTTAATGTTTCTCTCTCTACTCCTGCAGGTTAATGTCTCTCTCTCACTCTCTACTACAGCAGGTTAATGTCTCTCTCTCTCTCTCTCTCTACTACAGCAGGTTAATGTCTCTCTCTCTCTACTCCTGCAGGTTAATGTCTCTCTCTCTACAACAGCAGGTTAATGTCTCTCTCTCTCTCTCTACTCCAGCAGGTTAATGTCTCTCTCTCTTCTCGAGCAGGTTTATGTCTCTCTCTACTACAGCAGGTTCATGTCTCTCTCTACTACAGCAGGTTCATGTCTCTCTCTACTACAGGAGGTTAACTTCTTGAGAATACAGGGGGTGCTGTTTTTAGCATTAGCATAATTGCCTCTACAGTTTAAACTGCCTCTTATTCAATTATTGCTGTTACTATATGCATATAACCATATACCATTGGATAGAAAACAAGCTATGGTTTCTAAATCCGTTTCAATTTTGTCTCTGAGTGAAACACAGGTCATTTGACAGCACTTTCCCTGAGCCAGAAGAAGATTGCAAGATGTGTATGCTCGCTTCAACGCTCTGCCTATATATGGTCACGCCACCTATGACCCGAAACACACTTCATTCGTCTTCCTCTGGGTGTCAGGAAGACGTCAGAGGAGAAATTTTTTGTTTATCTTGTACTGACGTGAAATAAGACCTATTTCTTTAGCGTGACCGACAACTTCCGGTTTTCTGAAACGCGCGTTTTAGAGGTGCAATTGTCTTTTGTTATGCTGACGTTACGGATGAAAACTATCTCCGTCTCGAAGTTTGTTTGATACATGTGACCATATCATCGTAATGTATGTTTTTTCAATATAGTTTAATCAGATTATTTGAATTTTTTCGGGAGTTTTGCCGTGTTCCGTTCTGTGAGTTTTTTTAACTTTGGACAGGGACCGTGTCAGTCGACCAGTACCCAGGCTAATTGAAGAGGGAAAGTTGCCATTGTGAATGGATTGAACGACTCATCAGGACTAAGGACACCTTGATCAACATTCTGATGAAAGATCAGCAATAGTAAGACCCAATTTACGATGTTATTTCATATATCTGTCGTGCATGTGAACTGGTCGGGCGCGCCCAGCTGGTTCTGGCTGGCGTGGTTATGCTAATTTAGCGCTACATTTTGTTTTCGCTATAAAACATTTAATAAATCTGAAATATTGTTTGGATTCACCAGATGTTGGGCTTTCAATATCTGTACGCTGTGTATTTTTTCTGAAATGTTTTAAGACAAGTAATTAGTTATATAACGTTGGTCTCTGTAATTGTTCTAGCTGCATCAGCACTATATCAGATTGCAGCTGCAATGTAGAACTGTGATTTATACCTGAAAAATGCACATTTAAAAAAAAAACTATGCTATACCATAAATATGTTATCAGACTGTCATCTTATGAATTTGTTTGTTGGTTAGTGGCTATCAATATCTTAGTTTAGCCGAATTGGTGATAGCACCTGATGGAGTAAGAAACTGTTGGAGTAAGAAAATGGTGTCTTTTGCTAACGTGTTTAGCTAATAGAATTACATATTGTGTCTTCCCTGTAAAACATTTAAAAAATCTGAAATGGTGGTTTTATTCACAAGATCTGTGTCTTTCATTGGGTGTCTTGGACTTGTGATTTAATGATATTTAGATGCTAGTTTTTAATTGTGACGCTATGCTAGCGATGCTAATCAGTGTGTGGGGGGGGGGGGGGGGGGGGGGTGCTCCCGGATCCGGGTTAGGTACTCTGTAGAGGTTATTAATGTCTCTCTCTCCACTACAGCAGGTTAATGTCTCTCTCTCTCTCTACTACAGGAGGTTAATGTCTCTCTCTCTCTACTACAGGAGGTTAATGTCTCTCTCTCTACTACAGCAGGTTAATGTCTCTCTCTCTCTACTCCAGCAGGCTAATGTATCTCTCTCTACTCCAGCAGGTGCATGTCTCTCTCTCTACTACAGGAGGTTAATGTCTCTCTCTCTACTACAGCAGGTTAATGTCTCTCTCTCTCTACTACAGCAGGTGCATGTCTCTCTCTCTACTCCAGCAGGTTAATGTCTCTCTCTCTCTACTACAGCAGGTGCATGTCTCTCTCTCTACTCCAGCAGGTTAATGTCTCTCTCTCTCTACTCCAGCAGGTTAATGTCTCTCTCTCTCTACTACAGCAGGTTAATGTCTCTCTCTCTCTACTCCAGCAGGTTAATGTCTCTCTCTCTCTACTCCAGCAGGTTAATGTCTCTCTCTCTCTACTCCAGCAGGTTAATGTCTCTCTCTAAATACTCCAGCAGGTTAATGTCTCTCTCTTTCTACTCCAGCAGGTTAATGTCTCTCTCTCTCTAATCCAGCAGGTTAATGTCTCTCTCTCTCTACTACAGCAGGTTAATGTCTCTCTCTCTCTACCACAGCAGGTTAATGTCTCTCTCTCTACTACAGCAGGTTAATGTCTCTCTCTCTCTCTACTACAGCAGGTTAATGTCTCTCTCTCTACTACAGCAGGTTAATGTCTCTCTCTCTCTACTACAGCAGATTAATGTCTCTCTCTCTACTACAGCAGGTTAATGTCTCTCTCTCTCTCTACAACAGCAGGTTAATGTCTCTCTCTCTCTCTACTACAGCAGGTGCATGTCTCTCTCTCTACTACAGGAGGTTAATCTCTCTCTCTCTACTACAGCAGGTTAATGTCTCTCTCTCTCTCTACTACAGCAGGTTAATGTCTCTCTCTCTCTCTACTACAGCAGGTTAATGTCTCTCTCTCTCTCTACTACAGCAGGTTAATGTCTCTCTCTCTACTACAGCAGGTTAATGTCTCTCTCTCTCTCTACTACAGCAGGTTAATGTCTCTCTCTCTACTACAGCAGGTTAATGTCTCTCTCTCTCTCTACAACAGCAGGTTAATGTCTCTCTCTCTCTCTACTACAGCAGGTTAATGTCTCTCTCTCTACTACAGGAGGTTAATCTCTCTCTCTCTACTACAGCAGGTTAATGTCTCTCTCTCTCTCTACTACAGCAGGTTAATGTCTCTCTCTCTCTCTACTACAGCAGGTTAATGTCTCTCTCTCTCTCTACAACAGCAGGTTAATGTCTCTCTCTCTCTCTACCACAGCAGGTTAATGTCTCTCTCTCTACCACAGCAGGTTAATGTCTCTCTCTCTCTCTACAACAGCAGGTTAATGACTCTCTCTCTCTACTACAGCAGGTTAATGTCTCTCTCTCTCTCTCTGTCTAGTACAGCAGGTTAATGTCTCTCTCTCTCTCTCTCTCTACTACAGGAGGTTAGTGTCTCTCTCCTCTACTACAGCAGGGTAATGTCTCTCTCTCTCAACTCCAGCAGGTTAATGTCTCTCTCGCTACTCCAGCAGGTTAATGTCTCTCTCGCTACTCCAGCAGGTTAATGTCTCTCTCTCTCTACTACAGCAGGTTAATGTCTCTCTCTCTCTACTACAGCAGGTTAATGTCTCTCTCTATCTACTACAGCAAGTTAATGTCTCTCTCTCTCTCTCTCTCTCTCTCTACTCCAGCAGGTTAATGTCTCTCTCTCTACTCCTACAGGTTAATGTCTCTCTCTCTCTACTCCTGCAGGTTGATCTCTCTCTCTCTCTCTCTACTCCAGCAGGTTAATGTCTCTCTCTCTACTCCTGCAGGTTAATGTCTCTCTCTCTCTACTCCTGCAGGTTAATGTCTCTCTCTCTCTACTACAGCAGGTTAATGTCTCTCTCTTTTCTCCAGCAGGTTAATGTCTCTCTCTCTCTCTCTCTACTCCAGCAGGTTAATGTCTCTCTCTATTCTCGAGCAGGTTAATGTCTCTCTCTCTCTATTCTCGAGCAGGTTAATATCTCTCTCTCTCTACTACAGCAGGTTAATGTCTCTCTCTCTCTACTACAGCAGGTTAATGTCTATCTCTCTCTACTCCAGCAGGTTAATGTCTCTCTCTCTCTACTACAGCAGGTTAATGTCTCTCTCTCTACTACAGCAAGTTAATGTCTCTCTCTCTCTCTCTCTCTCTCTCTACTCCAGCAGGTTAATGTCTCTCTCTCTACTCCTACAGGTTAATGTCTCTCTCTCTCTACTCCTGCAGGTTAATCTCTCTCTCTCTCTCTCTACTCCAGCAGGTTAATGTCTCCCTCTCTACTCCTGCAGGTTAATGTCTCTCTCTCTCTACTCCTGCAGGTTAATGTCTCTCTCTCTCTACTACAGCAGGTTAATGTCTCTCTCTTTTCTCCAGCAGGTTAATGTCTATCTCTCTCTACTCCAGCAGGTTAATGTCTCTCTCTCTCTACTACAGCAAGTTAATGTCTCTCTCTCTCTCTCTCTCTCTCTCTACTCCTACAGGTTAATGTCTCTCTCTCTCTACTCCTGCAGGTTAATCTCTCTCTCTCTCTCTCTACTCCAGCAGGTTAATGTCTCTCTCTCTACTCCTGCAGGTTAATGTCTCTCTCTCTCTACTCCTGCAGGTTAATGTCTCTCTCTCTCTACTACAGCAGGTTAATGTCTCTCTCTTTTCTCCAGCAGGTTAATGTCTCTCTCTATTCTCGAGCAGGTTAATGTCTCTCTCTCTCTCTACTACAGCAGGTTAATGTCTATCTCTCTCTACTCCAGCAGGTTAATGTCTCTCTCTCTCTCTACTACAGCAGGTTAATGTCTCTCTCTTTTCTCCAGCAGGTTAATGTCTCTCTCTCTACTACAGCAGTTTAATGTCTCTCTCTCTCTCTCTCTCTACTACAGCAAGTTCATGTCTCTCTCTACTACAGCAGGTTCTTGTCTCACTCTACTACAGGAGGTTAATGTCTCTCTCTCCACTACAGTAGGTTAATGTCTCTGTCTCTCTCTACTACAGGAGGTTAATGTCTCTCTCTCTACTACAGGAGGTTAATGTCTCTCTCTCTACTACAGCAGGTTAATGTCTCTCTCTCTTCTCGAGCAGGTTAATGTCTCTCTCTCTACTCCAGCAGGTTCATGTCTCTCTCTAATACAGCAGGTGCATGTCTCTCTCTCTACTCCAGCAGGTTCATGTCTCTCTCTACTCCAGCAGGTTAATGTCTCTCTCTCTACTCCAGCAGGTTAATGTCTCTCTCTCTACTCCAGCAGGTTAATATCTCTCTCTCTCTTCTCAAGCAGGTTAATGTCTCTCTCTCTCTTCTCAAGCAGGTTAATGTCTCTCTCTCTACTCCAGCAGGTTAATATCTCTCTCTCTCTACTACAGCAGGTTAATGTCTCTCTCTCTACCACAGCAGGTTAATGTCTCTCTCTCTCTCTCTACTCCAGCAGGTTAATGTCTCTCTCTCTCTACTACAGCAGGTTAATGTCTCTCACTCTACCACAGCAGGTTAATGTCTCTCTCTCTCTCTCTCTACTACAGCAGGTTAATGTCTCTCTCTCTCTACTACAGCAGGTTAATGTCTCTCTCTCTCTACTACAGCAGGTTAATGTCTCTCTCTCTCTACTCCAGCAGGTTAATGTCTCTCTCTCTCTACTCCAGCAGGTTAATGTCTCTCTCTCTACTCCAGCAGGTTAATGTCTCTCTCTCTCTACTCCAGGAGGTTAATGTCTCTTTCTCTACTCCAGCAGGATAATGTCTCTCTCTCTCTCTACTCCAGCAGGTTAATGTCTCTCTCTCTCTCTACTACAGCAGGTTAATGTCTCTCTCTCTCTCTCTACTCCAGCAGGTTAATGTCTCTTTCTCTACTCCAGCAGGATAATGTCTCTCTCTCTCTACTACAGCAGGTTAATGTCTCTCTCTCTCTCTCTACTACAGCAGGTTAATGTCTCTCTCTCTCTCTCTCTCTCTACTCCAGCAGGTTAATGTCCCTCTCTTTTCTCCAGCAGGTTAATGTCTCTCTCTCTACTACAGCAGGTTAATGTCTCTCTCTCTACTACAGCAGGTTAATGTCTCTATCTCTCTACTACAGCAAGTTAATGTATCTCTCTCTCTACTACAGCAGGTTAATGTCTCTCTCTTTTCTCCAGCAGGTTAATGTCTCTCTCTCTACTACAGCAGTTTAATGTCTCTCTCTCTCTCTCTCTCTACTACAGCAAGTTCATGTCTCTCTCTACTACAGCAGGTTCTTGTCTCACTCTACTACAGGAGGTTAATGTCTCTCTCTCCACTACAGTAGGTTAATGTCTCTGTCTCTCTCTACTACAGGAGGTTAATGTCTCTCTCTCTACTACAGGAGGTTAATGTCTCTCTCTCTACTACAGCAGGTTAATGTCTCTCTCTCTTCTCGAGCAGGTTAATGTCTCTCTCTCTACTCCAGCAGGTTCATGTCTCTCTCTAATACAGCAGGTGCATATCTCTCTCTCTACTCCAGCAGGTTCATGTCTCTCTCTACTCCAGCAGGTTAATGTCTCTCTCTCTACTCCAGCAGGTTAATGTCTCTCTCTCTACTCCAGCAGGTTAATATCTCTCTCTCTCTACTACAGCAGGTTAATGTCTCTCTCTCTCTTCTCAAGCAGGTTAATGTCTCTCTCTCTACTCCAGCAGGTTAATATCTCTCTCTCTCTACTACAGCAGGTTAATGTCTCTCTCTCTACCACAGCAGGTTAATGTCTCTCTCTCTCTCTCTACTCCAGCAGGTTAATGTCTCTCTCTCTCTACTACAGCAGGTTAATGTCTCTCACTCTACCACAGCAGGTTAATGTCTCTCTCCCTCTCTCTACTCCAGCAGGTTAATGTCTCTCTCTCTCTACTCCAGCAGGTTAATGTCTCTCTCTCTACTCCAGCAGGTTAATGTCTCTCTCTCTCTACTCCAGGAGGTTAATGTCTCTTTCTCTACTCCAGCAGGATAATGTCTCTCTCTCTCTCTACTCCAGCAGGTTAATGTCTCTCTCTCTCTCTACTACAGCAGGTTAATGTCTCTCTCTCTCTCTCTACTCCAGCAGGTTAATGTCTCTTTCTCTACTCCAGCAGGATAATGTCTCTCTCTCTCTACTACAGCAGGTTAATGTCTCTCTCTCTCTCTCTACTACAGCAGGTTAATGTCTCTCTCTCTCTCTCTCTCTCTACTCCAGCAGGTTAATGTCCCTCTCTTTTCTCCAGCAGGTTAATGTCTCTCTCTCTACTACAGCAGGTTAATGTCTCTCTCTCTACTACAGCAGGTTAATGTCTCTATCTCTCTACTACAGCAAGTTAATGTATCTCTCTCTCTACTCCAGCAGGTTAATGTCTCTCTCTCTTCTCCAGCAGGTTAATGTCTCTCTCTCTACTCCAGCAGGTTAATGTCTCTCTCTCTACTACAGCAGGTTAATGTCTCTCTCTCTCTCTACTCCAGCAGGTTAATGTCTCTCTCTCTTCTCCAGCAGGTTAATGTCTCTCTCTCTTCTCCAGCAGGTTAATGTCTCTCTCTCTACTCCAGCAGGTTCATGTCTCTCTCTAATACAGCAGGTGCATGTCTCTCTCTCTGTACTACAGCAGGTTAATGTCTCTCTCTACTACAGCAGGTTAATGTCTCTCTCTCTCTGTACTACAGCAGGTTAATGTCGCTCTCTAATACAGCAGGTGCATGTCTCTCTCTCTCTACTACAGCAGGTTAATGTCTCTCTCTCTGTACTACAGCAGGTTAATGTCTCTCTCTACTACAGTAGGTTAATGTCTCTCTCTCTCTCTCTACTACAGCAGGTTAATGTCTCTCTCTCTCTCTCTCTCTCTACTCCAGCAGGTTAATGTCCCTCTCTTTTCTCCAGCAGGTTAATGTCTCTCTCTCTACTACAGCAGGTTAATGTCTCTCTCTCTACTACAGCAGGTTAATGTCTCTATCTCTCTACTACAGCAAGTTAATGTATCTCTCTCTCTACTACAGCAGGTTAATGTCTCTCTCTCTCTTCTCCAGCAGGTTAATGTCAATTCAATTCAATTCAATTGACTTTATTGACATGGTAAGTTCGTTATTACTTACATTGTCAAAGTATACATCAAATATATATGTATATATATACAAAATATATATATATTTATATATAAATAAATGGTGGGACCAA
Organism: Salvelinus fontinalis; assembly: GCF_029448725.1. Lineage (NCBI taxonomy): Eukaryota > Metazoa > Chordata > Actinopteri > Salmoniformes > Salmonidae > Salvelinus > Salvelinus fontinalis. The sequence continues at coordinate 16,935,189 of NC_074694.1, forward strand.
CAGCAATAATAATAGTAGTAGTGGACATGGGATTACCATTAACAGCAACTACAACAACAATATTAATCAGAACAACAATAAATTAAAGCAACAGTAGTAGACCAGTGTCAATATGACTTGAGAAGACATATGACCTGGTATGAAAGACAAAATAAAACTAAGCTAAATGGGAAATATTATCAATATTACTTTGCATTTTTCACTTTTCATTTGGCTGCCAAAACTGCACATTTTGGTTTTTCACCCAATAAATATTTGATTTTTTCTTCATCATGTCTCTCTCTCTTCTCCAGCAGGTTAATGTCTCTCTCTCTCTACTACAGCAGGTTAATGTCTCTCTCTCTCTACTACAGCAGGTTAATGTCTCTCTCTCTCTACTACAGTAGGTTAATGTCTCTCTCTACTACAGCAGGTTAATGTCTCTCTCTCTCTCTCTACTACAGCAGGTTAATGTCTCTCTCTCTCTCTCTCTCTCAATTCAATTCAATTCAATTCAAGGGGCTTTATTGGCATGGGAAACATGTGTTAACATTGCCAAAGCAAGTGAGGTAGATAATATACAAAAGTCAAATAAACAATAAAAAATGAACAGTAAACATTACACATACAGAAGTTTCAAAACAATAAAGACATCACAAATGTCATATTGTATATATACAGTGTTGTAACAATGTACAAATGGTTAAAGCACACAAGTTAAAGTAAATAAACATAAATATGGGTTGTATTTACAATGGTGCTTGTTCTTCACTGGTTGCCCTTTTCTGGTGGCAACAAGTCACAAATCTTGCTGCTGTGATGTCACACTGTGGAATTTCACCCAGTAGATATGGGAGTTTATCAAAATTGGATTTGTTTTCGAATTCTTTGTGGATCTGTGTAATCTGAGGGAAATATGTCTCTCTAATATGGTCATACATTGGGCAGGAGGTTAGGAAGTGCAGCTCAGTTTCCACCTCATTTTGTGGGCAGTGTGCACATAGCCTGTCTTCTCTTGAGCCATGTCTGCCTACGGCGGCCTTTCTCAATAGCAAGGCTATGCTCACTGAGTCTGTACATAGTCAAAGCTTTCCTTAAGTTTGGGTCAGTCACAGTGGTTAGGTATTCTGCCACTGTATACTCTCTGTTTAGGGCCAAATAGCATTCTAGTTTGCTCTGTTTTTTTGTTAATTCTTTCCAATGTGTCAAGTAATTATCTTTTTGTTTTCTCATGATTTGGTTGGGTCTAATTGTGCTGTTGTCCTGGGGCTTTGTGGGGTGTGTTTGTGTTTGTGAACAGAGCCCTAGGACCAGTTTGCTTAGGGGACTCTTCTCCAGGTTCATCTCTCTGTAGGTGATGGCTTTGTTATGGAAGGTTTGGGAATCGCTTCCTTTTAGGTGGTTGTAGAATTTAACGGCTCTTTTCTGGATTTTGATAATTAGTGGGTATCGGCCTAATTCTGCTCTGCATGCATTATTTGGTGTTCTGCGTTGTACACGGAGGATATTTTTGCAGAATTCTGCATGCAGAGTCTCAATTTGGTGTTTGCCCCATTTTGTGAAATCTTGGTTGGTGAGCGGACCCCAGACCTCACAACCATAAAGGGCAATGGGCTCTATGACTGATTCAAGTATTTTTAGTCTCTCTCTCTCTTCTACAACAGGTTAATGTCTCTCTCTCTCTCTCTCTACAGCAGGTTAACGTCTCTCTCTCTCTCTACTACAGCAGGTTAATGTCTCTCTCTCTCTCTACTACAGCAGGTTAATGTCTCTCTCTCTCTCTACTATAGCAGGTTAATGTCTCTCTCTCTCTACTACAGCAGGTTAACGTCTCTCTCTCTCTCTCTCTACTACAGCAGGTTAATGTCTCTCTCTCTCTCTCTACTACAGCAGGTTAACGTCTCTCTCTCTCTCTCTCTACTACAGCAGGTTAATGTCTCTCTCTCTCTCTCTACTACAGCAGGTTAATGTCTCTCTCTCTCTACTACAGCAGGTTAATGTCTCTCTCTCTCTCTCTCTCTACTACAGCAGGTTAATGTCTCTCTCTCTCTCTCTACTACAGCAGGTTAATGTCTCTCTCTCTCTACTACAGCAGGTTAATGTCTCTCTCTCTCTCTCTCTCTACTACAGCAGGTTAATGTCTCTCTCTCTCTCTACTACAGCAGGTTAATGTCTCTCTCTCTCTCTACTACCGGCAGGTTAATGTCTCTCTCTCTACTACAGCAGGTTAATGTCTCTCTCTCTCTACTACAGCAGGTTAACGTCTCTCTCTCTCTCTCTCTCTCTCTCTCTACTACAGCAGGTTAATGTCTCTCTCTCTCTCTCTCTCTACTACAGCAGGTTAATGTCTCTCTCTCTCTCTACTACAGCAGGTTAACGTCTCTCTCTCTCTCTCTCTCTCTCTCTCTACTACAGCAGGTTAATGTCTCTCTCTCTCTCTCTCTCTCTACTACAGCAGGTTAATGTCTCTCTCTCTCTCTACTACAGCAGGTTAATGTCTCTCTCTCTCTCTCTCTCTACTACCGGCAGGTTAATGTCTCTCTCTCTCTCTACTACAGCAGGTTAATGTCTCTCTCTCTCTCTCTCTCTACTACCGGCAGGTTAATGTCTCTCTCTCTCTCTACTACCGGCAGGTTAATGTCTCTCTCTCTCTCTACTACAGCAGGTTAATGTCTCTCTCTCTCTCTCTCTCTACTACCGGCAGGTTAATGTCTCTCTCTCTCTCTACTACAGCAGGTTAATGTCTCTCTCTCTCTCTCTCTCTACTACCGGCAGGTTAATGTCTCTCTCTCTCTACTACAGCATGTTAATGTCTCTCTCTCTCTACTACAGCAGGTTAATGTCTCTCTCTCTCTACTCCAGCAGGTTAATGTCTCTCTCTCTCTACTCCAGCAGGTTAATGTCTCTCTCTCTCTACTCCAGCAGGTTAATGTCTCTCTCTCTCTACTCCAGCAGGTTAATGTCTCTCTCTCTCTACTCCAGCAGGTTAATGTCTCTCTCTCTCTACTCCAGCAGGTTAATGTCTCTCTCTCTCTACTCCAGCAGGTTAATGTCTCTCTCTCTCTCTACTCCAGCAGGTTAATGTCTCTCTCTCTCTCTACTACCGGCAGGTTAATGTCTCTCTCTCTCTCTACTACAGCAGGTTAATGTCTCTCTCTCTCTCTACTACAGCAGGTTAACGTCTCTCTCTCTCTCTCTCTCTCTCTACCACAGCAGGTTAATGTCTCTCTCTCTCTCTACCACAGCAGGTTAATGTCTCTCTCTCTCTCTACTACAGCAGGTTAATGTCTCTCTCTCTCTACTACAGCAGGTTAATGTCTCTCTCTCTCTACTACAGCAGGTTAATGTCTCTCTCTCTCTACTACAGCAGGTTAATGTCTCTCTCTCTCTCTCTACTACAGCAGGTTAATGTCTCTCTCTGTACTACAGCAGGTTAATGTCTCTCTCTCTCTACTACAGCAGGTTAATGTCTCTCTCTCTCTACTACAGCAGGTTAATGTCTCTCTCTCTACTACAGCAGGTTAATGTCTCTCTCTCTACTACAGCAGGTTAATGTCTCTCTCTCTCTACTACAGCAGGTTAATGTCTCTCTCTCTACTCCAGCAGGTTAATGTCTCTCTCTCTACTCCAGCAGGTTAATGTCTCTCTCTCTCTACTACAGCAGGTTAATGTCTCTCTCTCTCTACTACAGCAGGTTAATGTCTCTCTCTCTCTAGTACAGCAGGTTAATGTCTCTCTCTCTATTACAGCAGGTTAATGTCTCTCTCTCTCTACTACAGCAGGTTAATGTCTCTCTCTCTCTACTACAGCAGGTTAATGTCTCTCTCTCTCTACTACAGCAGGTTAATGTCTCTCTCTCTCTCTCTACTACAGCAGGTTAATGTCTCTCTCTCTCTACTACAGCAGGTTAATGTCTCTCTCTCTCTCTACTACAGCAGGTTAATGTCTCTTTCTCTCTACTACAGCAGGTTAATGTCTCTCTCTCTATTACAGCAGGTTAATGTCTCTCTCTCTCTCTCTACTACAGCAGGTTAATGTCTCTCTCTCTCTACTACAGCAGGTTAATGTCTCTCTCTCTCTACTACAGCAGGTTAATGTCTCTCTCTCTCTAGTACAGCAGGTTAATGTCTCTCTCTCTATTACAGCAGGTTAATGTCTCTCTCTCTCTACTACAGCAGGTTAATGTCTCTCTCTCTACTACAGCAGGTTAATGTCTCTCTCTCTACTACAGCAGGTTAATGTCTCTCTCTCTCTCTACTACAGCAGGTTAATGTCTCTCTCTCTCTACTACAGCAGGTTAATGTCTCTCTCTCTCTACTACAGCAGGTTAATGTCTCTCTCTCTCTAATACAGCAGGTTAATGTCTCTCTCTCTCTACTCCAGCAGGTTAATGACTCTCTCGCTCTACTACAGCAGGTTAATGTCTCTCTCTCTCTCTACTACAGCAGGTTAATGTCTCTCTCTCTCTCTACTACAGCAGGTTAATGTCTCTCTCTCTCTCTACTACAGCAAGTTAATGTCTCTCAATTCAATTCAATTCAAGGGGCTTTATTGGCATGGGAAACATGTGTTAACATTGCCAAAGCAAATGAGGTAGACAATACACAAAAGTGAAACAAACAAAACGAATTAACAGTAAACATTACACATACAGAAGTTTCAAAACAATAAAGACATTACGAGTGTCATATTAAAGATATACAGTGTTGTAACAATGTACAAATGGTTAAAGCACACAAGTTAAAATAAGTAAGCATAAATATGGGTTGTATTTACAATGGTGTTTGTTTTTCACTGGTTGCCCTTTTCTTGTGGCAACAGGTCACAAATCTTGCTGCTGTGATGGCACACTGTGGAATTTCACCCAGTAGATATGGGAGTTTATCAAAATTGGATTTATTTTAGATTTCTTTGTGGATCTGTGTGATCTGAGGGAAATATGTGTCTCTAATATGGTCATACATTGGGCAGGAGGTTAGGAAGTGCAGCTCAGTTTCCACCTCATTTTGTGGGCAGTGAGCACATAGCCTGTCTTCTCTTGAGAGCCATGTCTGCCTACGGCGGCCTTTCTCAATAGCAAGGCTATGCTCACTGAGTCTGTACATAGTCAAAGCTTTCCTTAAGTTTGGGTCAGTCACAGTGGTTAGGTATTCTGCCACTGTATACTCTCTGTTTAGGGCCAAATAGCATTCTAGTTTGCTCTGTTTTTTTGTTAATTCTTTCCAATGTGTCAAGTAATTATCTTTTTGTTTTCTCATGATTTGGTTGGGTCTAATTGTGCTGTTGTCCTGGGGCTTTGTGGGGTGTGTTTGTGTTTGTGAACAGAGCCCTAGGACCAGTTTGCTTAGGGGACTCTTCTCCAGGTTCATCTCTCTGTAGGTGATGGCTTTGTTATGGAAGGTTTGGGAATCGCTTCCTTTTAGGTGGTTGTAGAATTTAACGGCTCTTTTCTGGATTTTGATAATTAGTGGGTATCGGCCTAATTCTGCTCTGCATGCATTATTTGGTGTTCTGCGTTGTACACGGAGGATCTTTTTGCAGAATTCTGCATGCAGAGTCTCAATTTGGTGTTTGCCCCATTTTGTGAAATCTTGGTTGGTGAGCGGACCCCAGACCTCACAACCATAAAGGGCAATGGGCTCTATGACTGATTCAAGTATTTTTAGTCTCTCTCTCTCTTCTACAACAGGTTAATGTCTCTCTCTCTCTCTCTACTACAGCAGGTTAACGTCTCTCTCTCTCTCTACTACAGCAGGTTAATGTCTCTCTCTCTCTCTACTACAGCAGGTTAATGTCTCTCTCTCTCTCTACTATAGCAGGTTAATGTCTCTCTCTCTCTACTACAGCAGGTTAACGTCTCTCTCTCTCTCTCTCTACTACAGCAGGTTAATGTCTCTCTCTCTCTCTCTACTACTATAGCAGGTTAATGTCTCTCTCTCTCTCTACTACAGCAGGTTAACGTCTCTCTCTCTCTCTCTCTCTCTACTACAGCAGGTTAATGTCTCTCTCTCTCTCTCTCTCTACTACAGCAGGTTAACGTCTCTCTCTCTCAATTCAATTCAATTCAATTCAATTGACTTTATTGACATGGTAAGTTCGTTATTACTTACATTGTCAAAGTATACATATCGAAAAATAAAAATCAAATATATATGTATATATATATACAAAATATATATATATTTATATATAAATAAATGGTGGGACCAACAGCAATAATAACAGTAGTAGTGGACATGGGATTACCATTAACAGCAACTACAACAACAATATTAATCAGAACAACAATAAATTAAAGCAACAGTAGTAGACCAGTGTCAATATGACTTGAGAAGACATATGACCTGGTATGAAAGACAAAACAAAACTAAGCTAAATGGGAAATATTATCAATATTACTTTGCATTTTTCACTGGCTGTCCCTCAGGTTGTGGCAGGAGGACACATATTTGGCTGCCAAAACTGCACATTTTGGCTTTTCACCCAATAAATATTTGATTTTTTCTTCATCTTTTATAGTTTCAAATTCTTTGTATTGAGTTATAATTTTGGGAAAGAAATATGCTCTTAGGTCTGAGTATTTGTCACAGTGTAGTAGGAAATGCACCTCTGTCTCTACCTCTCCCCTGGAGCAGAGTGAGCACAGCCTGTCCTCTCTGGGCAGCCAGGTTTGTCTGTGACGACCGGTCTCTATAGCCAGACGGTGCTCACTGAGTCTGTACCTAGTCAATGTTTTCCTCAGTTTTCTATCAGTCACAGTGGTCAGATAGTCTGCCACCATGTACTGTCTTTTTAGAGCCAAATAGCATCGAAGTTTACTTTGATTTTTTGTGGTGTCTTTCCAATAGGTTATATATTTTTATTTTTATTTTGTGATGATTTGGTTGGGCCAGATTTTCTGAGGGCTGTCCCGAGGCTCTATGGTGTTGGTTTGGGTTGGTGAACTGAGCCTCAGAACCAGCTGGCTGAGGGGACTCTTCTCTGGTTTCATCTCTTGACATTGTAGAGCTGTGTGATGGAATGTTTTAGGGTCACTTGTTTTTAGATGGTTGTAAAATTTGATGGCTCTTTTTTCTATTCGAATGAGCAGGGGGTATTGGCCCAATTCTGCCCTACATGCGTTATTTGGAGTTTTTCTTTGTACTTGCAATACAGTCTTGCAAAACTCTGCATGCAATATTTCGGTTGGATGTTTGTCCCATTTAGTAAATTCATTATTAGAGAGTGGACCCCATACTTCACTGCCATATAGAGCAATTGGTTCTATAACTGATTGAAAAAGTTTGAGCCAGATTCTAATTGGAATTTCAATTTTGATGTTCCTTTTAATGGCATAGAATGCTCTTCTTGCTTTGTCTCTCAGCTCATTCACAGCCATGTGAAAGCTACCTGTGTTGCTCATATTTAGTCCTAGATATGTGTAGATTTTGGTGTGTTCTAATAGAACTGTGTCCAAATAGAATTTATATTTCTCATCCTTATTTCCCGACCTTTTTTGGAATATCATTATATTTGTTTTTTTTAGGTTAACGATCAGAGCCCAGGTCTGACAGAACCTGTGAAGATGATCTAGGTGCTGCTGTAACCCCTCTTTAGTGGGAGACAGCAGCACCAGGTCATCTGCGTACAGCAGACACTTGATTTCAGTGTTGTGTAGGGTGATACCAGGTGCTGCCGATTCTTCTAATGTTTTTGCCAATTCATTAATGTAGATGTTAAATAATGTTGGACTTATTGGGCAGCCCTGTTTCACTCCCCGCCCCTGAGAGAAGAAGTCTGTTTGCTTGTTGCCAATTTTAACCGCACATTTGTTTTTAGTGTACATTGATTTAATTAAATCATATGTTTTCCCTCCAATACCACTTTCTATTAGTTTATAAAAAAGACCTTCGTGCCAAATTGAATCAAATGCTTTCTTGAAATCTACAAAACACGAGTAGATTTTGCCTTTGTTTTGGTTAACTTGTTTATCAATTAGAGTGTGGAGGGTGTAAATGTGGTCTGTTGTACGATAATTTTTTAGAAATCCAATCTGGCTTCTGCTCAGGACGTTGTGTTCGACAAGGAAATGATGTAGTCTGCTATTTATAATACTGCAGAGGATTTTCCCCAAGTTGCTGTTAACGCAAATTCCTCTGTAATTATTTGGGTCAAATTTGTCTCCATTTTTATAGATTGGTGTGATCAATCCCTGGTTCCAAATATCGGGAAAATACCTGCAGTGAGGATAATGTTGAAGAGTTTGAGTATAGCCAATTTGAAATCTCTCTCTCTCTACTACAGCAGGTTAACGTCTCTCTCTCTCTCTCTCTACTACAGCAGGTTAATGTCTCTCTCTCTCTCGACTCCAGCAGGTTAATGTCTCTCTCTCTCTACTACAGCAGGTTAATGTATCTCTCTCTCGACTCCAGCAGGTTAATGTCTCTCTCTCTCTACTACAGCAGGTTAATGTCTCTCTCTCTCTACTACAGCAGGTTAATGTCTCTCTCTCTCTACTACAGCAGGGTAATCTGTCTCTCTCTCTCTACTACAGCAGGGTAATGTCTCTCTCTCTACTCCTGCAGGTTAATGTCTCTCTCTCTCTACTACAGCAGGGTAATGTCTCTCTCTCTACTCCTGCAGGTTAATGTCTCTCTCTCTCTACTACAGCAGGGTAATGTCTCTCTCTCTACTCCTGCAGGTTAATGTCTCTCTCTCTCTACTACAGCAGGGTAATGTCTCTCTCTCTACTCCTGCAGGTTAATGTCTCTCTCTCTCTACTACAGCAGGTTAATGTCTCTCTCTCTCTACTACAGCAGGGTAATCTGTCTCTCTCTCTCTACTACAGCAGGGTAATGTCTCTCTCTCTACTCCTGCACGTTAATGTCTCTCTCTCTCTCTACTACAGCAGGTTAATCTCTCTCTCTCTACTACAGCAGGTTAATGTCTCTCTCTCTCTACTACAGCAGGTTAATGTCTCTATCTCTCTACTCCAGCGGGTTGTCTCTCTCTCTATACTACAGCAGGTTAATCTCTCTCTCTCTCTACTACAGCAGGTTAATGTCTCTCTCTCTCTACTACAGCAGGTTAATGTCTCTCTCTCTCTATAATACAGCAGGTTAATGTCTCTCTCTCTCTACTACAGCAGGTTAATGTCTCTCTCTCTACTACAGCAGGTTAATGTCTCTCTCTCTCTACTACAGCAGGTTAATGTCTCTCTCTCTCTACTACAGCAGGTTAATGTCTCTCTCTCTCTACTACAGCAGGTTAATGTCTCTCTCTCTACTCCAGCAGGTTAATGTCTCTCTCTCTCTACTACAGCAGGTTAATGTCTCTCTCTCTCTCTCTACTACAGCAGGTTAACGTCTCTCTCTCTCTCTACTACAGCAGGTTAACGTCTCTCTCTCTCACTCTACTACAGCAGGTTAATGTCTCTCTCTCTCACTACTACAGCAGGTTAACGTCTCTCTCTCTCACTCTACTACAGCAGGTTAACGTCTCTCTCTCTCACTCTACTACAGCAGGTTAACGTCTCTCTCTCTCTCTACTACAGCAGGTTAACGTCTCTCTCTCTCTCTCTACTACAGCAGGTTAATGTCTCTCTCTCTCTACTACAGCAGGTTAATGTCTCTATCTCTCTACTCCAGCGGGTTGTCTCTCTCTCTATACTACAGCAGGTTAATCTCTCTCTCTCTCTACTACAGCAGGTTAATGTCTCTCTCTCTCTACTACAGCAGGTTAATGTCTCTCTCTCTCTATAATACAGCAGGTTAATGTCTCTCTCTCTCTACTACAGCAGGTTAATGTCTCTCTCTCTACTACAGCAGGTTAATGTCTCTCTCTCTCTACTACAGCAGGTTAATGTCTCTCTCTCTCTACTACAGCAGGTTAATGTCTCTCTCTCTCTACTACAGCAGGTTAATGTCTCTCTCTCTACTCCAGCAGGTTAATGTCTCTCTCTCTCTACTACAGCAGGTTAATGTCTCTCTCTCTCTCTCTACTACAGCAGGTTAATGTCTCTCTCTCTACTACAGCAGGTTAACGTCTCTCTCTCTCTACTACAGCAGGTTAACGTCTCTCTCTCTCTCTCTCTCTCTACTACAGCAGGTTAATGTCTCTCTCTCCCTCGACTCCAGCAGGCTAATGTCTCTCTCTCTCTACTACAGCAGGTTAATGTCTCTCTCTCTCTACTACAGCAGGTTAATGTCTCTCTCTCTCTCCACTACAGCAGGTTAATGTCTCTCTCTCTACTCCAGCAGGTTAATGTCTCTCTCTCTTCTCCAGCAGGTTAATGTCTCTCTCTCTACTCCAGCAGGTTAATGTCTCTCTCTCTCTACTACAGCAGGTTAATGTCTCTCTCTCTCTACTACAGCAGGTTAATGTCTCTCTCTCTCTCCACTACAGCAGGTTAATGTCTCTCTCTCTACTACAGCAGGTTAATGTCTCTCTCTCTCTCCACTACAGCAGGTTAATGTCTCTCTCTCTCCACTACAGCAGGTTAATGTCTCTCTCTCTCTACTACAGCAGGTTAATGTCTCTCTCTCTCTACTACAGCAGGTTAATGTCTCTCTCTCTCTACTCCTGCAGGTTAATGTCTCTCTCTCTCTCTACTACAGCAGGTTAATGTCTCTCACTCTACTACAGCAGGTTAATGTCTCTCTCTCTACTACAGTAGGTTAATGTCTCTCTCTCTCTACTACAGCAGGTTAATGTCTCTCTCTCTCTACTACAGCAGGTTAATGTCTCTCTCTCTACTACAGCAGGTTAATGTCTCTCTCTCTCTACTACAGCAGGTTAATGTCTCTCTCTCTCTACTACAGCAGGTTAATGTCTCTCTCTCTCTACTACAGCAGGTTAATGTCTCTCTCTCTACTACAGCAGGTTAATGTCTCTCTCTCTCTCTACTACAGCAGGTTAATGTCTCTCTCTCTACTACAGCAGGTTAATGTCTCTCTCTCTCTACTACAGCAGGTTAATGTCTCTCTCTCTCTCTACTACAGCAGGTTAATGTCTCTCTCTCTCTCTACTACAGCAGGTTAATGTCTCTCTCTCTCTCTACTACAGCAGGTTAATGTCTCTCTCTCTCTCTACTACAGCAGGTTAATGTCTCTCTCTCTCTACTACAGCAGGTTAATGTCTCTCTCTCTCTCTACTCCAGCAGGTTAATGTCTCTCTCTCTATACTACAGCAGGTTAATGTCTCTCTCTCTCTCTACTACAGCAGGTTAATGTCTCTCTCTCTCTCTACTACAGCAGGTTAATGTCTCTCTCTCTCTCTCTACTACAGCAGGTTAATGTCTCTCTCTCTCTACTACAGCAGGTTAATGTCTCTCTCTCTCTCTACTACAGCAGGTTAATGTCTCTCTCTCTCTACTACAGCAGGTTAATGTCTCTCTCTCTACTACAGCAGGTTAATGTCTCTCTCTCTCTCTACTACAGCAGGTTAATGTCTCTCTCTCTCTCTACTACAGCAGGTTAATGTCTCTCTCTCTCTCTACTACAGCAGGTTAATGTCTCTCTCTCTCTACTACAGCAGGTTAATGTCTCTCTCTCTCTCTCTCTACTACAGCAGGTTAATGTCTCTCTCTCTCTTCCACAGCAGGTTAATGTCTCTCTCTCTCTACTACAGCAGGTTAATGTCTCTCTCTCTCTCTACTACAGCAGGTTAATGTCTCTCTCTCTCTCTACTACAGCAGGTTAATGTCTCTCTCTCTCTCTCTACTACAGCAGGTTAATGTCTCTCTCTCTACTACAGCAGGTTAATGTCTCTCTCTCTACTACAGCAGGTTAATGTCTCTCTCTCTCTCTACTACAGCAGGTTAATGTCTCTCTCTCTCTCTACTACAGCAGGTTAATGTCTCTCTCTCTCTCTACTACAGCAGGTTAATGCGTACCTCCGCAAAACATGGTGCCTGACTGGTCCCACGCTCCTCACAGCGACTGTCTTGCTCCAGACACCAAACCATCCACTCTACCTCATCACTCCCCTCAACTATCTCACAATACTCCTCGCTCAGTCTATCCCAATACTCCTCTTCGCTCTCAAACTCGCCCCTCGGCTTTGCCGACCAACCCGTGTGCCTCCTCCCAAAAAAATGGGGGGCTGCCTTTCGGGCTTCCATCGTGGTCGTGAACTTCAGAGTCACCGTTGGTCCTCCTTCGCTGCCTCCGACCTGTTGGTCCTCCTTCGCTGCCTCCGAGGCTGTCTCTACACACCACTCATTAGGACAGAGGCTGTCTCTACACACCACTCATTAAGACAGAGGCTGTCTCTACACACCACTCATTAAGACAGAGGCTGTCTCTACACACCACTCATTAAGACAGAGGCTGTCTCTACACACCACTCATTAAGACAGAGGCTGTCTCTACACACCACTCATTAAGACAGAGGCTGTCTCTACACACCACTCATTAAGACAGAGGCTGTCTCTACACACCACTCATTAAGACAGAGGCTGTCTCTACACACCACTCATTAAGACAGAGGCTGTCTCTACACACCACTCATTAAGACAGAGGCTGTCTCTACACACCACTCATTAAGACAGAGGCTGTCTCTACACACCACTCATTAAGACAGAGGCTGTCTCTACACACCACTCATTAAGACAGAGGCTGTCTCTACACACCACTCATTAAGTCAGAGGCTGTCTCTACACACCACTCATTAAGACAGAGGCTGTCTCTACACACCACTCATTAAGACAGAGGCTGTCTCTACACACCACTCATTAAGACAGAGGCTGTCTCTACATACCACTCATTAAGACAGAGGCTGTCTCTACACACCACTCATTAAGACAGAGGCTGTCTCTACACACCACTCATTAAGACAGAGGCTGTCTCTACACACCACTCATTAAGACAGAGGCTGTCTCTACACACCACTCATTAAGACAGAGGCTGTCTCTACACACCACTCATTAAGACAGAGGCTGTCTCTACACACCACTCATTAAGACAGAGGCTGTCTCTACACACCACCCATTAAGACAGAGGCTGTCTCTACACACCACTCATTAAGACAGAGGCTGTCTCTACACACCACTCATTAAGACAGAGGCTTTCTCTACACACCACTCATTAAGTCAGAGGCTGTCTCTACACACCACTCATTAAGACAGAGGCTGTCTCTACACACCACCCATTAAGACAGAGGCTGTCTCTACACACCACTCATTAAGACAAAGGCTGTCTCTACACACCACTCATTAAGACAGAGGCTGTCTCTACACACCACCCATTAAGACAGAGGCTGTCTCTACACACCACTCATTAGGACAGAGGCTGTCTCTACACACCACTCATTAAGACAGAGGCTGTCTCTACACACCACTCATTAAGACAGAGGCTGTCTCTACACACCACTCATTAAGACAGAGGCTGTCTCTACACACCACTCATTAAGACAGAGGCTGTCTCTACACACCACTCATTAAGACAGAGGCTGTCTCTACACACCACTCATTAAGACAGAGGCTGTCTCTACACACCACTCATTAAGACAGAGGCTGTCTCTACACACCACTCATTAAGACAGAGGCTGTCTCTACACACCACTCATTAGGACAGAGGCAGGGGGCACAGGAAGCAGGCTGCTAGAGAGAGGGAGGAGATGGGGTAGATGGAAGAGATGGGAGGAGAGGGGGGAGAGGAGGGGGAGATGGGAGAGTGGGAGGAGACGGGAGAGAAGGAGGGGGGAGAGGGGGAAGAGAGGGAGGAGAGAGTGAGAGAGGGGAACAGAGGGAGGAAAGAGGGGAAGAGAGGGAGACCCTGAAGCTATAGGTCTGTGATGAGGTCCAGACTGGTTCAATAAGCTAATGACATTACAGAGGTATCCTGAACTCATCTCCCTAGGGGGGGGGGGCGTGTGTGCGCATGTGTGTTCGTGTGTGCGGTTGTGCATTGTCTGCACTCATCTGCCTAAATGTTAGGGTCCCACTTTAAGCGAACCACAAGTTTTAAAGGCTTTATATAGCAGACAATGCATACATGTCTATATGTACATAGACTTTATGTTGAAGTGTCAGAGTGTGGCCACAAGACATTCTTTCACATGTTATAAAGCCTAGGGATTCACATAGTGTGGCAATGCACCCTACATAGGGAGGTATGTCACACTTTATAAATCATTTATACAGTATGACATTAGTTTATAGATGATTCGTGAAGCATTTATATTGTGTTTAAGAAGACTTTATGTATACATTATAAAGTCTTAATAAGTTGTTGTTGGTTTAAACTGGGACAACGATAACTAATCCAGTCTTATTGAGATAAATGGTATGTTAGAGAGTGAGCGGCCAGGGTCTCTGGAAACGTCTGATGTTTCTCACTAAAGGACTCCTGTAGTTCCTGCCAGTGTTTCATCCTTTTGCAGACGGACACAGACACACACATTACGGCTCCGCACGCCACTCATATTCCCCCAGACTAACCCTGCTAAAAGCATTATTCCCCCACAATCGATCCAGGACAGAACTGACGTAAGGAATTCTATCTCTGTCAATATAATTTGTCAAAGTATGACAGCGCAATACTTTGTTAAGGTTAGCACATGTATCAGCTTATAAACATTCAAATGAATAGCCAAAGCCCTGAATTAGGTAAATGATACAATATGGTAGGATGAATAATGCAGCTACTTCAGACAGCACAAAGATCTCTAGCTGTCACAGACATGTCCATGTAGAACGCTCTACTTACCATCTGAGCCTATTCTACACTCTTCCACTGTGTTTCTATCCAATACTATTCTTTTATATTATATTCCACTTTTTTTCTATTCAATTCAATTATATTATATTACATTGTGTTTCTATTATATTCCACTGTTTTCTATTAAATTATATTCTATTCCATTGTGTTTCTATTCTATGCCATTGTTTTTGTATTATATTATTTTCCACTGTTTCTATTCAATTATATTATTTTCCATTGTGTTTCTATTCTATTCTATTATATTGAGTTTCTATTCTATTATATTCTATTCCACTGGGTTTTTATTCAATTCTATTTTATTCCATGGTGTTTCTATTAAAATACATTGCATTGTGTTTCTATTTAAGTGATAATGCCCGAGAAGCCAGTGTTTGGAGGATATATTGGCACGGCTGTTAGGCCGGAGACGAATTTGAGGCATGTTAACATCAAAGATTTAGCTGGTGGTAATTTGTGGAATGGACACCAGCTAGAATGCTGTTTTAACCAATCAACATTCAGGATTAGAAACACCCATTGTATAATCAATGTAATACAACAGGTGGTTGTATTCTAGAATGCTGATAGGTTAAAAGCTCATTCCAGCCGGTGTCTATTCCACAAGTTACCACCGAAATCTACAACGTTAAAATGCCTATTTCCTCTGTTCCGTTTGACCGCGCAGACCACTGTCTCATCAGCCCAGCCAGGGAGGTTATAAACGCATCTTGGCATTATCTCACATTTCTTTTAGACTTACATTTAGTTTTTAACAGCGGAGAATTGTATAAACATTGCTGTCTGTCTCTCCGACATTAGAACACAGAAGTGATTGTGTTTTGCTGTGTTGTTGGCTAGCTCCTCTGAACAACAGTGTCCTGACGACTGAGCACATGTTCTATGCCAGATGAAATCGTGCCTCATTAGCTCATTGTTATGGATGTATCCAAATAAATGTCACTGGAAAGCAGCTTAAACAAATGCAGCTACTGTTGTTATTGTGTCTGCACTGTTTGACGTGACTAAGTTAGCCGTAGTTGGCTAGCTAGCAAGCAAAGGATAAGAATAAAGAACAAAAAGACTGAACGACCGGGTCGCGTCTCTAGCAACAGAACGAACGACCAGCCGGCTTGGGTAGCAACCCTAGATTTGTGTCGGGACTATATCTTGTGGAAGGATGAAATAGTATGATCAATTCATCAAAATAACATTTTTAATGAGAAAAAAATTAAATGTTGGTAACCCGTGATAATGACCTGTAAGCCAGTGGTTTGAGGATATATTGACACAGTTTGCCGGCCCTCGACCTAACAACACCCATGCCAATGTATCCTGGAAACACCAGCTTCTCTGGCATTATCACATCACATTTCCACTGTGTTTCCATTCAATTCTGTACAGTAAGGTGCCTGCTAAATGACTGAAGTACAGAAGATGTAACCCAAAAAGCCCCAGACCCAGTTTGTGGTGTGTGTAATGGAAACAGCGGGGCCTGGATATTGTCAGGGTACATCTGATAGCAGCACTGTGGAGGTCTGGAGCATTGTCTGGTGCTATGCCTCATTTCTACAGTTCTGAATTACACACACACACACACACACACACTTCCGTTTTAGAAACGACACAACCCACCCAAGCCGACTAAATTGATTACTGCTGATAACCTTTTAAATAACCCCCCCCCCCACCCCCCCCACACACACACACACAGGCTTGTGTGTCTTGCTAGTCTGCAATTCATCTATTATTGCAGCCATTTCTACTACAAAAGGGACAAAGATTATCCCAAACACACGTGACAAATTGAACCTGGAAACGTGTTGTGTCATTACAATTGACTAACAATGTCCCCAGTAACAGTGCAGACATGTTTCCAGTTCACGGCATGATCCAATGATTAAGCCATGCAGTGATTTAGTAGCTGGAGATGTGTCAATGAAACCAGGGAAACAGACACAGCATTAATCTGCCGTTCTCTTTCTACAATTAAAGGGATTGTCACGCCCTGACCTTAGAAAGCTTTTTATGTCTCTATTTTGGGTTTGGTCAGGGTGTGATTTGGGTGGGCATTCTATTTTCTATGTTTTTGTATTTCTTTGTTTTGGCCGGGTATGGTTCTCAATCAGGGACAGCTGTCTATCGTTGTCTCTGATTGGGAACCATACTTAGGTGTCCCTTTTCCCTCCTTTCTGTGTGAAAAGTTGTCTTTGTTTGTGGCACTATAGCCCTTAAGCTTCACGGTCGTTTTGTATGGTTTATTGTTTTTGTTGGCGTCATTTCTAATAAAGGGAAAATGTACGCTAACCACGCTGCGCTTTGGTCCACTACCGTTGACGGCCGTGACAGGGATACTGTAAAGGCAGTCATTGTTGTTCTCCTCTTCAAGGAGAACAACAATGAGGAGGAGCATGGATAGGACCAAGATGCGGATTGAGGGAAATAAGCCATCTTTTAATAAAAACAGCAAAACAAGACACTACAAAACTACAAAACAACAAAATGAGACTAACCTTCAACTGTCCTGTGAGGACACAGGAACAAACACCCACAAAAGCCTACTGCCTATGGCTACCTTAAATCTGGCTCCCAATCAGAGACAAATGAATGACAGCTGTCTCTGATTGAGACCCAATCTAGGCAGCCATAGACATAACTAGACAACCTAACAAACACTATCCCATACACATACAACACCCATGGACTAACCAAACACACACAACATACAATGCCCACCCCAACTCACGCCCTGACCAATTAAACATAATCAAAATAACATAAAAATAGGTCAGGAACATGACATAACCCCCCCCCTCAAGGTGCGTACTCCGAACGCACCACCAAAAGTCTAGGGGAGGGTCTGGGTGGGCATCTGTCCACGGTGGTGGCTCCGGCTCTGGACGCTGTCCCCACACCACCATAGTCACTCCCCGCTTCCGTATCCCCCACCCAATGACCACCCTCCAACTAAACCCACCTAACTGAATGGGCAGCACCGGGACAAGGGGCAGCACCGGGACAAGGGGCAGCACCGGGACAAGGGGCAGCACCGGGACAAGGGGCAGCACCGGGACAAGGGGCAGCACCGGGACAAGGGGCAGCACCGGGACAAGGGGCAGCACCGGGACAAGGGGCAGCACCGGGACAAGGGGCAGCACCGGGACAAGGGGCGGCAGGTCCTGGCTGAGGGACTCCGGCAGGTCCTGGCTGAGGGACTCCGGCAGGTCCTGGCTGAGGGACTCCGGCAGGTCCTGGCTGAGGGACTCCGGCAGGTCCTGGCTGAGGGACTCCGGCAGGTCCTGGCTGAGGGACTCCGGCAGGTCCTGGCTGAGGGACTCCGGCAGGTCCTGGCTGAGGGACTCCGGCAGGTCCTGGCTGAGGGACTCCGGCAGGTCCTGGCTGAGGGACTCCGGCAGGTCCTGGCAGGACGGCTCCGGCTGGTCATGGCAGGACGGCTCCGGCTGGTCATGGCAGGACGGCTCCGGCTGGTCATGGCAGGACGGCTCCGGCTGGTCATGGCAGGACGGCTCTGGCGCTAGGCAGACGGCAGACTCTGGCCGGCTGAGTGGTACCGGAACTGGAGGCACCGGGCCGTAGGCACGCACCTCAGAGCGAGTGCGGGGAACAGGAACTGGGCACACTGGACTCTCGTGGCGCACTCCAGGCCTGGTGCGTGGTACCGGAACTGGAGGCACCGGGCTGGAGACCCGCACCATAGGGAGAGTGCGTGGAAGAGGAACAGGGCTCTGGAGATGCACTGGAAGCCTGGTGCGTGGTGTAGGCACTGGTGGTACTGAGCTGGGGTGGGAAGGTGGCGCCGGATATACCGGACCGTGAAGGAGGACACGTGCTCTTGAGCACCGAGCCTCCCCAACCTTACCAGGTTGAACGGTCCCCGTAGCCCTGCCAGTGCGGCGAGGTGGAATAGCCCGCACTGGGCTATGCAGGCAAACCGGGGACACCACCTGTAAGGCTGGTGCCATGTACGCCGGCCCGAGGAGACGTACTGGAGACCAGATACGTTGGGCCGGCTTCATGGCCCTCGGCTCGATGCCCAACCTAGCCCTCCCAGTGCGGCAAGGTGGAATAGCCCGCACTGGGCTAAGCACGCGTACTGGGGACACCGTGCGCTTTACCGCATAACACGGTGTCTGACCAGTACGACGCCCTCTTACTCCACGGCAAGCCCGGGGAGTTGGCTCAGGTATCCTACCCGGCTTCGCCACACTCCCCTTTAGCCCCCCCCAAGAAATTTTTGGGTGAGCCTCTCGGGCTTCCAGCCTCTCATACGTGCTGCCTCCTCATACCAGCGCTCCTGGGCTGTGGCTGCCTCCTTCTCCTCCCGAGAGCGGCGATTCTCTCCCACCTTAGCCCAGGGTCCTTCTCCATTGAAAATTTGCTCCCAACTCCATTCCTCTTCTCTCCATTGCTTTAGTTCTTTCTCTCTCTCCTCAATCCGCTTGGTCCTGTTGTGGTGGGTGTTTCTGTAAAGGCAGTCAATGTTGTTCTCCTCCTCAAACGAGGAGGAGCATGGATAGGACCAAGATGCGGATTGAGGGAAATAAGCCATCTTTTAATGAAAACAGCAAAACAATACACTACAAAACAACAAATGAGACTAACCTTCAACTGTCCTGTGAGGACACAGGAACAAACACCCACAAAAGCCTACTGCCTATGGCTACCTTAAATCTGGCTCCCAATCAGAGACAAATGAATGACAGCTGTCTCTGATTGAGACCCAATCTAGGCAGCCATAGACATAACTAGACAACCTAACAAACACTATCCCATACACATACAACACCCATGGACTAACCAAACACACACAACATACAATGCCCACCCCAACTCACGCCCTGACCAACTAAACATAATCAAAATAACATAAAAATAGGTCAGGAACGTGACAGATACTCAGCTGATGTACAACAACACATGCACAGTGCCTTCGGGAAAGGGATTCTGACCTCTTGGCTTTATCCAAATGTTGTTACGTTATAGCCTTCTTCTAAAATGGATTAAATCAATTAAAATGCTCAGCAATCTACACACAATACCCCATATTGACGAAGCAAAAAACAAGAAATACCTTACTTACATACCGTTGAAGTCGGAGGTTTACATACACTTAGGTTGGAGTCATTAAAACTCGTTTTTCAACCACTCCACAATGTCTTGTTAACAAAATATAGCTTTGTGCATGACACAAGTCATTTTTCCAACAATTGCTTACAGACATATTATTTCATAATCTATAATTCACTGTGTCACAATTCCAGTGGCTCAAAAGTTTACATACACTAAGTTGACTGTGCCTTTAAACAGCTTGGAGAATTCCAGAAATTGATGTCATGGCTTTAGAAGCTTCTGATAGGCTAATTGACATCATTTGAGTCAATTGGAGGTGTACCTGTGGGTGTATTTCAAGGCCTACCTTCAAACTCAGTGCATCTTTGCTTGACATCATGGGAAAATCAAAAGAAATCAGCCAAGACCTCAGAAAAGAAATTGTAGACCTCCACAAGTCTGGTTCATCCTTGGGAGCAATTTCCAAACGCCTGAAAGTACCACGTTCATCTATACTAATAATAGTACGCAAGTATAAACACCATGAGACCACGCAGCCGTCAGTGCTAATCAATCACCGAACAACAGTAAAGGACCCTGTAAATATGCTGGAGGAAACAGGTACAAAAGTATCTATATCCACAGTAAAACGAGTTCTATATCAACATAACCTGAAAGGCCGCTCAACAAGGAAGAAGCCACTGCTCCAAAACCACCAATAAAAAAAACCAGACTACGGTTTGCAACTGCACATGGGGACAAAGATCATACGTTTTGGAGAATTGTCCTTTGGTCTGATGATACAAAAATAGAACTGTTTTGCCATAATGACCATTGTTATGTTTGGAGGAAAAAGGGGGAGGCTTGCAAGCCGAAGAACACCATCCCAACCGTGAAGCACGGGGGTTGCTGCAGGGGGGACTGGTGCACTTCACAAAATAGATGGCATCATGAGGTAGGACAATTATGTGGATATATTGAAGCAACAAGACATCAGTCAGGAAGTTAAAGCTTGATCGCAAATGGGTCTTCCAGATGGACAATGACCCCAAACATACTTCCAGAGTTGTGGCAAAATGGCTTAAGGACAACAAAGTCAAGGTATTGGAGTGGCCATCACAAAGCCCTGACCATAATCCCATAGAAAATTTGTGGGCAGAACTCAAAAAGTGTGTGCGAGCAAGGAGGCCTAGAAATCCTGATTCAGTTACACCAGCTCTGTCAGGAGGAATGGACCAAAATTCACCCAACTTATTGTGTGAAGCTTGTCGATGGAACGCTTGTCGATAACGTTTGACCCAATGTAACGGTCCTGACCTGTTTTATGTTGTTTTTTGTATGTGTTTAGGTCAGGGCATGTGTTTTGGGTGGGCAGTCTATGTTATCTGTTTCTATGTTGGTTTTGGTTGCCTGGTATGGCTCTTAATTAGAGGCAGGTGTTTTGCGTTCTCCTCTAATTAAGAGTCATATTTAGGTAGGGTGTTCTCACTGTTTGTTGGTGGGTGATTGTCTCCTGTGTCCGTGTAATGTATGTACCATACGGGACTGTTTGGCTGTTCGTTTCGTTTCGTTTCGATGTCGTCTGTTTCCTGTCCGTGAGTTTATGTTTAGTTATGTAAGTTTATGTTCAGGTTACGTCAACGTCGTTTTCATGTTTTGTAAGTTTGAAAGTGTTTTGTGTTTCGTGTTGCCATCGTCGTATTTAAAATAAAAGATGGCTTATTTCCCTCAAGCTGCATTTTGGTCTGATGATCCTTCTCTCCTCTCCTCGTCTGAGGATGAGGAGAGAGACAGCCCTTACACCCAAGTTAAACAATTTAAAGGCAATGCTGCCAAATACTAATTGAGTGTATGTAAACTTCTGACCCACTGGGAATGTGATGAAAGAAAAAAAAGCTGAAATAAATCATTCTCTCTACTATTATTCTGACATTTCACATTCTTAAAATAAAGTGGTGATCCTAACTGAGCTAAAACAGGGAATTTTTACTAGGATTTAATGTCAGGAATTGTGAAAAACTGAGTATAAATGTATTTGGCTAAGGTGTATGCAAACTTCCAACTTCAACTGTAAGTATTCAGACCCTTCGCTTTGAGACTCGAAATAGACCTCAGGTGCATTTTATTTCCATTGATCATCATTGAGATGTTTCTACAACTTGATTGGAGTACAACTTTGATCAATTTAATTGATTGGACATGATTTGGAAAGGCACACAACTGTATTTTAAAGGTCCCACAGTTGACAGTGTATGTCAGAGCGAAAGAAAAGAAGTTTGGAACCATCAAGACTCTTCCTAGAGCTGGCTGCCCGGACAAACTGAGCAATCGGGGGAGAACGGCATTGGTCAGGGAGGTGACTGAGAACCCGATGGTCACTCTGATAGAGCTCCAGAGTTCCTCTGTGGCGATGGGAGAACTTTCCAGAAGGATAACCATCTCTGCAGTATTCCACCAATCAGGACTTTATGGTAGAGTGGCCAGACACAAGCCACTCCTCAGAAAAAGGCACATGACAGCCCACTTGGAGTTGCTAAAAGGCACCTAAAGACTCTCAGACCATGAGAAACAAGATTCTCTGGGTGTGTTTACACACTACTGGAGCAGCTCAATTAAAGTTCAATTAAAACTATTCTGGTCCAATAACCTCATTCCACTATAACACATTGCATTGTCTGTTAGAAAAACGAGGCAGTGGCCTTGCAAACAAACATAATCTGATGCATACAATCCCTTCGGAACTATTCATACACCTTGACTTTTTCCACGTTCGGTTACATTAGTATTAAATTGTTTTTTTCCTTATCAATCTACACACAATACACCATAATAACCAATGTATTAACACGTGTTTTTGCTTTGTCCTTATGATGTATTGTGTGTAGATTGATGAGAAAAAAAACGTTTGATCCATTTTAAAAGGCCTAGTTGCAGCAGGTATGCAGTGAAAACCAAGGCCACACTCTCTCTCACACTTACTCTCTCTTTCTCCATCACACACTATCACTTTCTCCATCAAACACTCTCTCTCTCACACTTACTCTCTCTTTCTCCATCAAACACTCTCTCTCTCACACTTACTCTCTCTTTCTCCATCAAACACTCTCTCTCTCACACTTACTCTCTCTTTCTCCATCAAACACTCTCTCTCTCACACTTACTCTCTCTTTCTCCATCAAACACTCTCTCTCTCACACTTACTCTCTCTTTCTCCATCAAACACTCTCTCTCTCACACTTACTCTCTCTTTCTCCATCAAACACTCCCTCCCTCTTTCACCATCACTCCCTCTCTTTTGAATCCTGCTGCTCATCCTATCAATCTCTTTTGCTCTCTCCCCTCTCTCTCTATCTCTCCCCTCTCTATCTCTCTCTATCTCTCCCCTCTCTCTCTATCTCTCTCCTCTCTCTCTATCTCTCCCCTTTCTATCTCTCTCGATCTCCCCCCTCTCTCTATCTCTCTCTAACTCTCCCCTCTCTCTCTATCTCTCTCTCTACCCCAGTAAAGTCATCAGACTAAATTATCTGTTCTCTGTGTGCCTCTGTTTCTCATTTCATTCAGAAACAGTTATTTCCCACCACAACATGTCAAGCTGGACGTTTTGACCCCCCAAATCAAACACACAAACACACGCAGGCAAGCAGGCACACACACACACACAGCCTTGAGCTGAGGGGTTCTGGTGCATTTTAAGCTCAGATCAAACCTCAGATCTTCAAAGAGAGACAACTGTTTAGAGACATTCATTTGAAAAAAAAAATTAAAATGTCTTTATGAATTGGATTGTACAGCCAAACAACATTAGAGGAATAGTGTGTGTGTGTGTGTGTGTGTGTGTGTGTGTGTGTGTGTGTGTGTGTGTGTGTGTGTGTGTGTGTGTGTGTGTGTGTGTGTGTGTGTGTGTGTGTGTGTGTGTGTGTGTGTGTGTGTGTGTGTGTGTGTGTGTGTGTGTGTGTGTGTGTGTGTTGATGCTACTTGGTTCAGGATGAATGGGAAAATGACAAGAGGTTGGAGAGAGAATGGTGGCGCCATTACATTCATTCATTCGTTCACACAAATTCCTTCACTAATGTGCACACACACACACACACCAATTCCAGCTGCATCTTACAATCCCTGTAGCCTGACAGAGGAAAGCAGAACCACAGAACCTACCGGACCCTAAACAACTTCTACCCCCAAGCCATAAGACTACTAAATAGTTAACCAAATAGCTACCCAGACTATCTGCGTTGACACTCTTCGCTCGAACACTTTTTTTTTCACCCCTTTTTCGTTGGGATCCAATTGGTAGTTACAAAATTGTCCAATCGCTGCAACTCCCGTACGTACTCGGAAAAGAGGCGACGGTCGAGAACAATGCGTCCTGTAAAATACAACCCAGCCAAGCCACACAGCTTCTTGAGACAATGCTGCCTCAACCCGAAAGCCAGCTGCACCGATCTGTCAGAGGAAACACAGTACACCTGGCGGCCATGTCAGTGTGCACTGTGCCCAGCCCGCCACAGGAGTCTTTAGAACGCAATCGCATCCCTGCCGGCCAAACCCTCCCTAACCGGGACGACGCTGGGCCAATTGTGCGCCACCCCATGGGTCTCCTGGTCACAGCTGGCTGCGACAGAGCCTGGATTCGAACCAGGATCTCTAGTGGCACAGCTAGCGCTGCGATGCAGTGTCTTAGACCACTGCACCACTCAGGAGGCTGCTCTAACTCTTTTACTCATCACATACGCTGCTGCTACTATTTATTATCTATCCTGTTGCCAATCACTTTACCTATACGTACTGACAGTATCTTCCTCAAGCACCTCGTACCCCTGAACATTGACTCGTTGCTGCTACCTGAACATTGACTCGTTGCTGCTACCTGAACATTGACTCGTTGCTGCTACCTGAACATTGACTCGTTGCTGCTACCTGAACATTGACTCGTTGCTGCTACCTGAACATTGACTCGTTGCTGCTACCTGAACATTGACTCGTTGCTGCTACCTGAACATTGACTCGTTGCTGCTACCCCGTGTATATAGCCAAGTTATCCTTACTCATTGTGTATTTTTTCCTTGTGTTATTCTTTCTTCAAACATTTTCTCTCTGCGTTGTTGGGAAGGGACCGTAAGCATTTCACTGTTAGTCTACACCTGTTGTTTACAAAGCATGAGACAAATAAAATGAGATCTTCTTTTATTTAGAATGAATTGGTGAATGCAATGACAGCTGCTCCAAGATACAACATCAGTTAGCTATACACTGAATGTAAAAAAACATTAGAAGCTCTTTCCATGACACAGACTGACCTGGTGAATCCAGGTGAACGCTATGAACCCTTATTGATGTCACCTTTTAAATCCACTTCAATCAATGTGGATGAAGGGGAGGAGACAGGTTAAAGAAGGATTTTCAAGCCTTGAGACAATTGAGACATGGTTTGTGTGTGTGTGCTGTTCACAGGGTAAATGGGCAAGACAAAAGGTTGAAGTGCCTTTCAATGGGGTATGGTAGTAGGTGCCAGGGGCACTGGTTTGAGTGTGTCAAGAACTGCAATGCTGCTGGGTTTTTCAAGCTCAACAGTTTCCCATGTTTATCAAGAATGGTCCACTACCCAAAGAACATCCAGCAAACTTGACACGACTGTAACATACACTACCGTTCAAAAGTTTGGGGTCACTTAGACATGTCCTTGTTTTTGAAAGAAAAGCACATTTTTGTCCTTTAAAATAACATCAAATTGATCAAAAATACAGTGTAGACATTGTTAATGTTGCAAATGACTATTGTAGCTGATTTTTTAAATGGAATATCTACATAGGTGTACAAAGGCCCATCATCAGCAACCATCACTCTTGTGTTCCAATGGCACGTTGTGTTAGCTAATCCAAGTTTATCATTTCAAAAGGCTAATTGATCATTAGAAAACCCTTTGGCAATCATGTTAGCACAGCTGAAAACTGTTGGTCTGATTAAAGAAGCAATACAACTGGCCTTCTTTAGACTAGCTGAGTATCTGGCGCATCAGCATTTGTGGGTTCGATTACAGGCTCATGACGGCCAGAAACAAAGCACTTTCTTCTGAAACGCATCAGTCTATTCTTGTTCTGAGAAATGAAGACTATTCCATGCGAGAAATTGCCAAGAAACTGAAGATCTCGTACAATGCTGTGTACTACTCCTTTCACAGAAACAGAGCAAACTGTCTCTAACCAGAATAGAAAGAGGATTGGGAGGCCCCGGTGCACAACTGAGCAAGAGGACAAGTACATTAGAGTGTCTAGTTTGAGAAATAGATGCCTCACAAGTCCTTAACTGGCAGCTTCATTAAATAGTACCCGCAAAACACCAGTCTCAATGTCAACAGTGAAGAGGCGATTCCGGGATGCTGGCCTTCTAGGCAGAGTTGCAAAGTAAAAAAGCCATATCTCAGACTGGCCAATAAAAAGAAAAGATTAAGATGGGCGAAAGAACACAGACACTGGACAGAGGAATCTCAAGTTTATAGTTTTAAAAGGCTAATTGATCATTAGAAAACCCTTTTGCAATTATGTTAGTACAGCTGAAAACTGTTGTTCTAAATAAAGAAGCAATAAAACTGGCCTTCTTTAGACTAGTTGTGTATCTAGCTTCATTAAATAGTACCCGCAAAACACCAGTCTCAATGTCAACAGTGAAGAGGCAACTCCGGGATGCTGGCCTTCTAGGCAGAGTTCCTCTGTCCAGTGTCTGTGATCTTGTGCCCATCTCAATATTTTATTTTTATTGGCCTGTCTGAGATATTACTTTTTCTTTGTAACTCTGCCAGCATCCCGGAGTCGCCTCTTCACTGTTGACTTTGAGACTGACTTATTACGGATAAAAGGCTGTCCATGATAACGCAGTGCACATGAAAATGTATTTTGCGGTTATATTCCCATATACCAAATAGAAAATACAAGTTAAATGCTTTCCATCGCATTTTCAACTCAACTGATGTTTTTTTCACTAAAACTGTTGCGTTAAATAGCAAATGTGCCCACTCTGGTCTTGTCACGTGCTCTCTAGCCAACCGCTCACAGATACAGTGCAGGTAGGCTACCTACATGATGATTTGATTATGGATAAAAGCTAAATTATTTTTAATTGTCAAACGGCAGCCAAGCATTGATCATCATGTCACCAGAATAAGACCCTCGATATATTTATTGGAAAGGAGCATCAAGTTCATCACCGTGCACTTTCACCTCCCTGTGAATCAAATCAAAGCACATTTTATTTGTCACGTGCCGAATACAAGATCTGCCGACCTTACCGTGAAACGCTTACTTACAAGCCCTTAACCAACAATGCAGTTCAAGAAATAGAGTTAAGAAAATATTTACTAAATAAACTAAAGTGAAAAAAATCGAATAAAAAAATCTGATCAAAAAGTAACACAAGTAACACAAATTAGATAACAATAACGAGGCTATATACAACAGGTATGGAGTCAATGTGCAGGGGTGCAGGTTAGTCGAGGTCATTTGTAAAGATAACAAAAATAAACAGCGAGTAGCAGCAGTGTAAAAACAAAGGCAGGGGGGTTTGGCGATGTAAATAGTCCGGGTGGCCAATTGATTAACTGTTCAGTAGTCTTATGGCTTAGGGGTAGAAGCTGTTAAGGAGGCTTTTGGTCCTAGACTTTCTCTCACATAATTAAATTTACCGACACAAAAAGACCCCACCATGCCGAACAAACAAATCATCTGGCGACATTTATACAATTATACCGTCATTTCCTGTTTCCATCAGCCCGGTCGTGACTTTTTACATGCGTCAGGTAATTAATCTGCATTAAATGGTTGGATGGAAACCTGGTTACAGTGGTCGTCCTTGGTCTCCGGGTTTTCAGAAGTATATTTCAACAGCCACTGTGTGAAAAACGGAGATGGGCATTTCAAAATGATTTCCTAGCTGGACTAAACCTAGTCACGGACTAAAAAACAGCTTGATGGAGAACATCTTGGCAAAACTAGACCATAAAAACAGAGAAGAACAGGACAGTTACCACTTAGATGTCATAACATGTGAGACCACGAGGCTACAGTCAGAGAGGGGACACAACTGACAGTTTTACGAACACAAATTAGTCACACTGACACCTTCAAAAAGCCTCCTATTAAAGCTTCAAACACTTCCTAGATTAGATCTATCCCATAACAAACACCCCTTCTAACATCCCCACACACCTCACACACCTCTCTCCCCCTGCACACACCTCTGTGAGCTTCTGTGAGCCTAAAGGTGATGCTGTAATTGAGGTATGATTTCTCTGTAATTGTGGAGGGGCAGCCGTGTTAAGGAGAATCACCCAGAGGCTTTCTACACTCGAGAATCAAAGAGTTTGACCTGAAAACATCCATATAATGCCTGCAGCTATTCACATATGAGCTTAGCAAAACTGTAAAACTCCCAAAAAACTAAAACCACCAAACACATATTATAACCAAAACCCAGGAAAATCACAAAAAAACACCAAACCAAAGCTAAAACAGGTCATACCAAACACACACAACAAAGCCAACAAAACACAGAAGCTAAACGACCAAACGATCTTTTTTTTGTTATATTGCCACATTTGATTTCCAGGCCAGTGCTGAGAATGGGTCTTTGATCCGTGTGCAGTATGATGGATGAGAATGGGACTAGCAGACTGCACAGATACATAGCAGACCTCCTAACCAGACACACACACACAACACACACATAACACACACACACATAACACACACGATGACCAGGAATAGTAACTCTAATCATCATAAGTATGTCCTACTCAAGAGATATCCACAGTCATCATTTTAGCTTCAGGTAAACTTCAGGTTCTATAAATTCAAGCTTATTACTAGGGCAAGGTTAAGGGTTGGAAGGTTAGCAAAGTACCATCCTGCATTTCAGATGTTTAATAAGAGGTAATTATGGTTTAGTAATGTGTGAGGATCGCTGACTGCCCTGCCTTAGTGTTACACAATCACCTCTAGTCCAGTACTTCTCAAGTTCCTTACACAGTGCAGTGCAGTACAACTAGAGAGGGAAACATCCTGCCAATTCATTGGAAAAAGTTAAGAAATGAAGAGGGGATTATTCCAAACATTCACCTCTACAAATACCTCCCCAAGATGCTGGCCATCCAAACATCAGTCTAATGTTCTGGTGCTCCTGCTGAGTTTGGCTGGGATGAAAGGGCTCTGTCTCTGGCTCCTGTCTGTCTCCCTCAGCCAAGGAATTACTGGATCCGGGGTGACGTCTTGGTACGGTATTTACACTTAGCCATCGCTACATGTCACACCTAAAGTACACAACCATATACTACTATAACCTGATTTGACCTTGGAAACAGCTGACAAAAATAAACGGAGAGTAAAAAGTGATGTGAGAAAACAGAAGTTCAACTCAGATGTATGCGTGTTCTCCTTTGATATGATGGATGGATTGACAGTACACCTTACTATTTTGAACTTCTTTTCGTTTACTCTGAATGCAGTATTGGCAGACTGCTGTTTGCTCTTAAAGTTATCCCCATTTTCCAGCTCCTGGCCTCATTCTCTCCTGCAGGCCTCCTCCAATTTTATTCAAAGCAATGCGGGCTAATACATCTACACTGACTGAAGTGGATTTAACAGGTGACATCAGTAAGGAAATAACAGAGCGTTAATGTGTTGTACACTCAGTGTATATTTGATGGTAACAACTTGGTTGTCATTCTTATACAATATGTAGTCTGCCCACATTGGGACGATGCAACATTGCTCATAAGCTCCACCTTGACCCCAGAGCAGGTGACTCGAGATCAGCCCTCACCTCACCTGAAATAAGCTTTTACTCTTTGGATCTGCTGCCCTTTTAGGCCCCAATATGAGCTCATCAAATCTCATTTATTTGGTTACATACACGTGTTTAACATATGTTATTGGTTACATACACGTGTTTAACAGATGTTATTGGTTACATACACATGTTTAGCAGATGTTATTGGTTACATACACGTGTTTAACAGATGTTATTGGTCACATACACGTGTTTAACAGATGTTATTGGTTACATACACGTGTTTAACAGATGTTATTGGTTACATACACGTGTTTAGCAGATGTTATTGGTCACGTGTTTAACAGATGTTATTGGTTACATACACATGTTTAGCAGATGTTATTGGTCACATGCATGTGTTTAACAGATGTTATTGGTTACATACACATGGTTAGCAGATGTTATTGGTCACATGTTTAGCAGATGTTATTGGTCACATACACGTGTTTAACAGATGTTATTGGTTACATACACATGGTTAGCAGATGTTATTGGTCACATGGTTAGCAGATGTTATTGGTCACATGTTTAGCAGATGTTATTGGTCACATACACGTATTTAGCAGATGTTATTGGTCACGTGTTTAGTAGATGTTATGGGTCACATACACGTATTTAGCAGATGTTATTGGTCACGTGTTTAGTAGATGTTATGGGTCACATACACGTGTTTAACAGATGTTATTGGTCACATACACGTATTTAGCAGATGTTATTGGTCACATGGTTAGCAGATGTTATTGGTCACATGTTTAGCAGATGTTATTGGTCACATACACGTGTTTAGCAGATGTTATGGGTCACGTGTTTAACAGATGTTATTGGTTACATACACGTGTTTAACAGATGTTATTGGTCACATACACGTGTTTAACAGATGTTATTGGTCACATACACGTGTTTAGCAGATGTTATTGGTTACATACACATGTTTAGCAGATGTTATTGGTCACGTGTTTAACAGATGTTATTGGTCACATACACATGTTTAACAGATGTTATTGGTTACATACACATGTTTAGCAGATGTTATTGGTCACGTGTTTAACAGATGTTATTGGTCACGTGTTTAGCAGATGTTATGGGTCACATGTTTAACAGATGTTATTGGTCACATACACATGTTTAACAGATGTTATTGGTCACATACACATGTTTAGCAGATGTTATTGGTCACGTGTTTAACAGATGTTATTGGTCACATACACATGTTTAACAGATGTTATTGGTCACGTGTTTAACAGATGTTATTGGTTACATACACATGTTTAACAGATGTTATTGGTTACATACACATATTTAGCAGATGTTATTGGTCACATGGTTAGCAGATGTTATTGGTTACATACACATGTTTAGCAGATGTTATTGGTCACATACACGTGTTTAGCAGATGTTATGGGTCACGTGTTTAACAGATGTTATTGGTCACATACACGTGTTTAACAGATGTTATTGGTCACGTGTTTAACAGATGTTATTGGTTACATACACATGTTTAACAGATGTTATGGGTCACATACACATGTTTAACAGATGTTATTGGTCACATACACATGTTTAACAGATGTTATTGGTCACATACACGTATTTAACAGATGTTATTGGTCACATACACATGTTTAACAGATGTTATTGGTCACATACACATGTTTAACAGATGTTATTGGTCACATACACATGTTTAACAGATGTTATTGGTTACATACACGTGTTTAACAGATGTTATTGGTTACATACACATGTTTAACAGATGTTATTGGTTACATACACGTGTTTAACAGATGTTATTGGTCACATGGTTAGCAGATGTTATTGGTTACATACACATGTTTAGCAGATGTTATTGGTCACATACACGTGTTTAACAGATGTTATTGGTTACATACACGTGTTTAACAGATGTTATTGGTCACATACACGTGTTTAGCAGATGTTATTGGTTACATACACGTGTTTAACAGATGTTATTGGTTACATACACGTGTTTAACAGATGTTATTGGTTACATACACATGTTTAGCAGATGTTATGGGTCACATACACATGTTTAGCAGATGTTATTGGTTACATACACATGTTTAACAGATGTTATTGGTCACATGGTTAGCAGATGTTATTGGTTACATACACATGTTTAGCAGATGTTATTGGTCACATACACGTGTTTAACAGATGTTATTGGTCACGTGTTTAACAGATGTTATTGGTTACATACACGTGTTTAACAGATGTTATTGGTTACATACACATGTTTAACAGATGTTATTGGTCACATACACGTGTTTAACAGATGTTATTGGTTACATACACATGTTTAACAGATGTTATTGGTTACATACACGTCCACAAAGTTCTTGTTAACACACTATAGTTTTGGTAAGTCGGTTAGGACATCTACGTTGTGCATGACACAAGTCATTTTTCCAACAATTGTTTACAGACAGATTATTTCACTTATAATTCACTGTATCACAATTCCAGTGGGTCAGAAGTTTACATACACTAAGTTGACTGTGCCTTTATATGGCTTGGAATTTTCCAGAAAATTATATAATGGCTTTAGAAGCTTCTGATAGGCTAATTGACATCGTTTGAGTCAACTGGTGGTGTACCTGTGGATGTATTTCAAGGCCTACCTTCAAACTCAGAGCCTCTTTGCTTGACATCATGGGAAAATCAAAAGATATCAGCCAAGACCTCAGAAAACCAATTGTAGACCTCCACAAGTCTGATTCATCCTTGGGAGCAATTTCCAAACGCCTGAAGGTACCACGTTCATCTGTATAAAGACCATGGGACCACGCAGCCATCATACCGCTCAGGAAGGAGACGCCTTCTGTCTCCTAGAGATGAACATACTTTGGTGCGAAAAGTGCAAATCAATCCCAGAACAACAGCAAAGGACCTTGTGAAGATGCTGGAGGAAACAGGTACAAAAGTATCTATATCCACAGTAAAACGAGTCCTATATCAACATAGCCTGAAAGGCCGCTCAGCAAGGAAGAAGCCATTGCTCCAAAACCGCCATAAAAAAGTTAGACTACGGTTTGCAACTGCACATGGGGCCAAAGATCATACTTTTTGGAGAATTGTCCTCTGGTCTGATGAAGCAAAAATAGAACTGTTTGGCCATAATGACCACTGTTATGTTTGGAGGAAAAAGGGGGAAGCTTGCAAGCCGAAGAACACCATCTCAACCGTGAAGCACGGGGGTGGCAGCATCATGTTGAGGGGTGCTTTGCTGCAGGTGGGACTGGTGCACTTCACAAAATAGATGGCATCATGAGGTAGGACAATTATGTGGATATATGGAAGCAACATCTAAAGACATCAGTCAGGAAGTTAAAGCTTGGACACAAGTGAATCTTCCAAATGAACAATGACCACAAGTATACTTCCAAAGTTGTGGCAAAATGGCTTAAGGACAACAAAGTCAAGGTATTGGAGTGGCCATCACAAAGCCCTGATCATAATCCTGTAGAAAATTTGTGGGCAAAACTGAAAAAGCATGTGCGAGCAAGGAGGCCTACAAACCTGATTCAGTTACACCAGCTCTGTCAGGAGGATGGGCCAAAATTTGTGGAAGGCGACCCGAAACATTTGACCCATGTTCAACAATTTAAAGGCAATGCTACCAAATACTAATTGAGTGTATGTAAACTTCTGACCCACTGGGAATGTGATGAAAGAAATGAAAGCTGAAATAAGTCATTCTCTACTATTATTCTGACATTTCACATTCTTCAAATAAAGTGCTGATCCTAACTGACCTAAGACAGGGAATTTTTACTTCGATTAAATGTCAAGAATTGTGAAAAACTGAGTTGAAATGTATTTGGCTAGGGTGTATGTAATCTTCTGACTTCAACTGTACCTGTACTGACCTTGCTTTCTGGATGATAGCAGGGTGAACAGGCAGTGGTTCGGGTGGTGTTGTCCTTGATGATCTTTTTGGCCTTCCTGTGACATCGGGTGCTGTAGGTGTCCTGGAGGGCAGGTAGTTTGACCTCGATGATGCGTTGGGCAGACCACACCACCCTCTCGAGAGCCCTGCGGTTGCGGGCGGTGCAATTGCATACTAGGTCGGTGATACAGCCCGTCAGGATGCTCTCAATTGTGCATCTGTAAAAGTTTGTGAGGGTTTTAGATACCAAGCCAAATTTCTTCAGTCTCCTGAGGTTGAAGAGGCGCTGTTGTGCCATCTTCACCACACTGTCTGTGTGGGTGGACCATTTCAGTTTGTCAGTTATGTATACACCGAGGAACTTGAAGCTTTCAACCTTCTCCACTGCTGTCCCGTTGTTGTTTCCTGAAGTCCACGATCAGCTCCATTGTTCTGTTGACGTTAGGGTTAGAGGTTATTTTCCTGGCAACACACTCCCAGGGCCCTCACCTCCTCCCTGTAGGCTGTCTCGTCATTGTTGGTTTTCAGGCCTATTACTGTTGTGTCATCTGCAAACTTGATGAATGAGTCGGAGGTGTGCATGGCCACGCAGTCATGGGTGAACAAGGAGTACAGTAGGATCAGTGAAGTGTAGGTGTTGTTTCCTATCTTCACCACCTGGGCGAGACCTGTCAGGAAGTCCAGGACCCAGTTGCTCAGGACGGGGATCAGACCCAGGGCCTCAAGCTTAATGATGAGCTTGGAGGGTACTATGGTGTTGAATGCTGAGCTATAGTTAATGAACAGCATTCTTACATAGGTATTCCTCTTGTCCAGATGGGATAGGGCAGTGTGCAGTGCGATGGCGATTGCATCGTCTGTGGATCTATTGGGGCGGTAAGCAAATTGAAGTGGCTCTAGGGTGTCAGGTAAGATAGAGGTGATATGATCCTTGACTAGTCTCTCAAAGCACTTCATGATGACAGAAGTGCGTGCTGCGGGGCGATAGTCATTTAGTTCAGTTACCTTCGCTTTCTTGGGTACGGGAACATTGGTGGACATCTTGAAGCATGTGGGAACAGAAGACTGGGATAGTGAGAGTTTGAATATGTCCATAAACACACCAGCCAGCTGGTCTGTGCATGGTCTGAGGACACGGCTAGGGATGCTGTCTGGGCTGGCAGCCTTGCGAGGGTTAACACACTTAAATGTCTTACTCACATCGGTCATGGAGAAGGAGAGCCCACAGTCCTCAGTAGCGGGCCGCGTCGGTGGAACTGTGTTATCCTTAAAGCGGGCGAAGAAGGTGTTTAGCTTGTCCGGAACCAAAACGTCAGTGTCCGTGATGTGGCTGGTTTTCCCTTTGTGGTCCGTGATTGTAGACACTGACATATGTCTCATGTCTTAGCCATTGGATTGCGACTCCACTTTGTCTCTATAGTGACGTTTTGCCTGTTTAACCTCTAACGCCTCACAAACCCGGATCCGGGATCCCCCCATCAAAAAATCTGACTAGCATAGCCTAGCCTAAAGCCATAGGGATATCATATAATAAAATGTTCATGAAATCACAAGTCCAAGACACCAAATGAAAGATACACATCTTGTGAATCCAGCCATCATTTCTGATTTTTAAAATGTTTTACAGGGAAGACACAATATGTAAATCTATTAGCTAACCACGTTAGCAAAAGACACCACTTCTTTACTCCACCATTTTTTTACTCCATCAGTAGCTATCACAAATTCGACCAAATAAAGATATAAATAGCCATTATCCAAGAACTCAACTACAAAAGCTTTCCTGCAAAAGCTTTCCTGCAACCCGCTTCACCAATTACAATAAGTATTATTTACCTCAATCTGAAAATCCATCGTGGAAGATAGCCAGGGGCTAATTCAGAAGCTAGCCTGAAAGCTAACCAGAAGCTACTCCGATAGCTAGCCAGAAGCTAATCTGTAGCTGCCCCGAAATTAGCCGGTTTGCTGGCTAGCGTTGGTGTTTCAGCTGCCCACGTTTTGCGGTCATCAGCTATTCCTTTAGCTCGATAATCTACCGGCACTTTTGTGCAACGCGACTCGGACCGGAGCATTCCGGGACTTTTTTTCTCTCAGTTTCCCCGGATTCCAACCGCAGGCTCTGGACACTTGCACCTTGATTTCGCAGCTGGCTAGCTGCATACCGTGTGACTATTGGCTTACGTCGACCCCGGAGCAAACTCAAATCATGCTGGAGCTAGCCAGCTGAGGAGTTCCATCACCATCCGGACCCGTTTCTTTTGTTGCTGCTGCAGATACGGAACCCCACCGGGCCTTCACGACTGACTGCCGACGTTATCTGCCCGAGGGATTTATCCAACCGGCACCTCCGTCCCGACGTTACCTGAACGCTCACCTGAGGCCCGCTAATCGTTAGCTGTCTTATCGGCTGCTATCTGAACAAAACCCCACTACACGGAACCTACCGACGGAAACGCACGAGGTATCTACAAACAGACCTCCATCCTATGCTGCTACCGATAGCCATATACCCGGCCAGCTGTCTGGATCGCCACGACCCCAACCAACCTCTACTCACTGGACCCTTACTGATCACTCGATTAAGCATGCTTCTCCTTAATGTAAATATGCCTTGTCCATTGCTGTTCTGGTTAGTGTTTATTGGCTTATTTCACTGTAGAGATTCTAGCCCTGCTCTCTATACCATATCCAACCTCTCAGTTCCACCACCCACATATGCGATGACATTACCTGGTTTCAATGATGTTTCTAGAGACAAGATCTCTCTCATCATCACTCAATACCTAGGTTTACCTCCACTGTATTCACATCCTACCATACCTTTGTCTGTACATTATTTCTTTAAACTATTTTATCGCCCCCAGAAACTTCCTTTTACTCTCTGCT
The DNA here is from genome assembly GCF_029448725.1 of Salvelinus fontinalis. NCBI lineage: Eukaryota > Metazoa > Chordata > Actinopteri > Salmoniformes > Salmonidae > Salvelinus > Salvelinus fontinalis. The sequence continues at coordinate 16,971,528 of NC_074694.1, forward strand.
CTAGTAGCTCTAGGCGACCAATTCTCATAGCTTTTAGCCGTACCATTATCCTACTCCTCCTCTGTTCCTCTGGTGATGTAGAGGTGAATCCAGGCCCTGCAGTACCTGGCTCCACTCCTATTCCCCAGGCGCTCTCTTTTGATGACTTCTGTAACCGTAATAGCCTTGGCTTCATGCATGTTAACATTAGAAGCCTCCTCCCTAAGTTTGTTTTGTTCACTGCTTTAGCACACTCTACCAACCCGGATGTTTTAGCCGTGTCTGAATCCTGGCTTAGAAAGACCACCTAAAATTCAGACATTTTTATCCCCAATTACAATATTTTCAGACAAGATAGAACGGCCAAAGGGGGCGGTGTTGCAATCTACTGCAAAGACTGCCTGCAGAGTTCTGTTATACTATCCAGGTCTGTTCCCAAACAATTTGAACTTCTACTTTTAAAAATCCACCTCTCTAAAAACAAGTCTCTCAACGTTGCCGCCTGCTATAGACCACCCTCTGCCCCCAGCTGTGCTCTGGACACTATATGTGAACTGATTGCCCCCCATCTATCTTCAGAGCTCGTGCTGCTAGGCGACCTAAATTTGAACATGCTCAACACCCCAGCCACCCTACAATCTAAGCTTGATGCCCTCAATCTCACACAAATTATCAATGAACCTACCAGGTACCACCCCAATTCCGTAAACACGGGTACCCTCATAGATATCATCCTAACAAACTTGCCCTCCAAATACAACTCTGCTGTTTTCAACCAAGATCTCAGCGATCACTGCCTCATTGCCTGCATCCGTAATGGGTCAGCGGTCAAACGACCTCCACTCATCACTGTCAAACGCTCCCTGAAACACTTCAGCGAGCAGGCCTTCCTAATCGACCTGGCCGGGGTATCCTGGAAGGATATTGATCTCATCCCGTCAGTAGAGGATGCCTGGTCATTTTTTTTAAATGCCTTCCTCACCATCTTGAATAAGCATGCCCCATTCAAGAAATTTAGAACCAGGAACAGATATAGCCCTTGGTTCTCTCCTGACCTGACTGCCCTTAACCAACAGAAAAACATCCTATGGCGTTCTGCATTAGCATCGAACAACCCCCGTGATATGCAACTTTTCAGGGAAGCCAGAAACCAATATACACAGGCAGTTAGAACAGCCAAGGCTAGCTTTTTCAAGCAGAAATTTGCTTCCTGCAACACAAATTCAAAAAAGTTCTGGGACACCGTAAAGTCCATGGAGAATAAGAACACCTCCTCCCAGCTTCCAACCGCTCTGAAGATAGGAAACACTGTCACCACCGACAAATCCACTATAATTGAGAATTTCAATAAGCATTTTTCTACGGCTGGCCATGCTTTCCACCTGGCTACCCCTACCCCTTGACAACAGCACTGCCCTCCCCTCTGCTACTCGCCCAAGCCTTCCCCATTTCTCTTTCTCCCAAATACAGTCAGCTGATGTTCTTAATGAGCTGCAAAATCTGGACCCTTACAAATCAGCCGGGCTAGATAATCTGGACCCTTTCTTTCTAAAACTATCTGCTGAAATTGTTGCCACCCCTATTACTAACCTCTTCAACCTCTCTTTCGTGTCGTCTGAGATCCCCAAAGATTGGAAAGCAGCTGCGGTTATCCCCCTCTTCAAAGGGGGGGACACCCTTGACCCTAACTGCTACAGACCTATATCTATCCTACCCTGCCTTTCTAAGGTCTTCGAAAGCCAAGTCAACAAACAGATTACCGACCATTTCGAATCACACCACACCTTCTCCGCTATGCAATCTGGTTTCAGAGCTGGTCATGGGTGCACCTCAGCCACGCTCAAGGTCATAAACGATATCGTAACCGCCATCGATAGGAAACAATACTGTGCAGCCGTATTCATTGACCTGGCCAAGGCTTTTGACTCTGTCAATCACCACATCCTCATTGGCAGACTCGACAGCCTTGGTTTCTCTAATGATTGCCTCGCCTGGTTCACCAACTACTTCTCTGATAGAGTTCAGTGTGTCAAATCGGAGGGTCTGTTGTCCGGGCCTCTGGCAGTCTCTATGGGGGTGCCACAGGGTTCAATTCTTGGACCGACTCTCTTCTCTGTTTACATCAATGATGTCGCTCTTGCTGCTGGTGATTCTCTGATCCACCTCTACGCAGACGACACTATTCTGTATACTTCTGGCCCTTCTTTTGAAACTGTGTTAACAACCCTCCAGGCGAGCTTCAATGCCATACAACTCTCCTTCCGTGGCCTCCAACTGCTCTTAAATACAAGTAAAACCAAATGCATGCTCTTCAACCGATCGCTGCCTGCTCCTGCCCACCTGTCCAACATCACTACTTTGCACGGCTCTGACTTAGAATATGTGGACAACTACAAATACCTAGGTGTCTGGTTAGACTGTAAACTCTCCTTCCAGACCCACATCAAACATCTCCAATCCAAAGTCAAATCTAGAATTGGCTTCCTATTCCGCAACAAAGCATCCTTTACTCATGCTGCCAAACATACCCTTGTAAAACTGACCATCCTACCAATCCTCGACTTCGGTGATGTCATTTACAAAATAGCCTCCAAAACCCTACTCAATAAATTGGATGCAGTCTATCACAGTGCCATCCGTTTTGTCACCAAAGCCCCATATACTACCCACCACTGCGACCTGTACACTCTCGTTGGCTGGCCCTCGCTTCATACTCGTCGCCAAACCCACTGGTTCCAGGTCATCTACAAGACCCTGCTAGGTAAAGTCCCCCCTTATCTCAGCTCGCTGGTCACCATAGCAGCACCTACCTGTAGCACGCGCTCCAGCAGGTATATCTCTCTAGTCACCCCCAAAACCAATTCTTCCTTTGGACGCCTCTCCTTCCAGTTCTCTGCTGCCAATGACTGGAACGAACTACAAAAATCTCTGAAACTGGAAACACCTATCTCCCTCACTAGCTTTAAGCACCAGCTGTCAGAGCAGCTCATAGATTACTGCACCTGTACATAACCCATCTACAATTTAGCCCAAACAACTACCTCTTTACCTACTGTATTTATTTATTAATTTATTTTGCTCCTTTGCACCCCATTATTTCTGTCTCTACTTTGCACTTTCTTCCAATGCAAACCAACCATTCCAGTGTTTTTTTTGTTTTTATTTTACTTGCTGTGTTGTACTCACTTCGCCTCCATGGCCTTTTTATATTTTTATTTATTTATACATATATCTGTTTGCCTTCACCTCCCTTATCTCACCTCACTTGCTCACATTGTATATAGACTTATTTTTTTTTTCACTGTATTATTGACTATATGTTTGTTTTTACTCCATGTGTAACTATGTGTTGTTGTATGTGTCGAACTGCTTTGCTTTATCTTGGCCAGGTCGCAATTGTAAATGAGAACGTGTTCTCAATTTGCCTACCTGGTTAAATAAAGGTTAAATAAATCAAATTTAAAAAAACAACTTCATCAGATGACAGTCTGATAACATATTTATTGTATAGCATATGTTTTGTTAGAAAAATGTGCATATTTCAGGTATAAATCATAGTTTTACATTGCAGCCACCATCATAACTCTCACCAAAGCGACTAGAATAACTACAGAGACCATCGTGTATTATCTAATTACTCATCATAAAACATTTCTTAAAAATACACAGCGTACAGCAGATGAAAGACACAGAACTTGTGAATCCAGCCAATATTTCAGATTTTCTAAGTGTTTTACAGCGAAAACACAATATAGCGTTATATTAGCTTACCACAATAGCAAACATCACAACAGCATTGATTCAAGGCAAAAATAGCGATAACGTATAAACCACCAAAATATATACATTTATTCACTAACCTTCTCAGAATACTTCAGATGACAGTCCTATAACATCATATTACACAATGCATATAAAGTTTGTTCGAAAATGTGCATATTTAGCAGCACAATTCGTGGTTATACAATGTGATTAGTGGTCAAAACTTCAAGCAATCTGTCCGGCGCCATCTTGGAGAGGCACCTATTCTAATCGAAAACTATTCATAAACTTGACTAAAAAATACAAGTTGGACAGCAAATGAAAGACAAATTAGTTCTTAATGCAATCGCTGTGTTACATTTTTTAAATTAACGTTACTTCAAGCATACAGCGTGCGCTAAAGCGAGACGCACCGAAATTCATGGCGGAATTATTATTTGACATTTGTCAACATAAATACGAATTAACAACATAAAGATTGCTTACTATTTGCCGAGCTTCCATCAGAATCTTGGGCAAGGTGTCCTTTCTCCAGAACAATCATCTTTTGGTTGAAAGATGTCCTCTTCTCATGTGGAAAAAGCAGCTAACGATAGCCACCCACTGGAGAGGTGCCCAACTAGTGAAAGGGCGTCACAAAGAAATCCAGGAAAATCGCAATAAACTGATATAAACTGCTATAAGTCGGTTTAAATTAACTACCTTATGATGTCTTTAACTTCTTGCGACTATAGGGGGTGCTGTTTCAAATTAGCATAATTGTCTCTACAGATGAAACGGCTTCCTACTCAATTCTTGATCGTACAATATGCATATTATTGTTATTATTGGATAGAAAACACTATCTAGTTTCTATAGCCGTTTGAATTATGTCTCTGAGTGGAACAGAACTCTTTCTACAGCAAAATCCATGACAGGTTTTGCGAAGGTCTGAGAGCGAAGCTCTGATCTCAGTTCAGTTTAAAGGGGTGTGTATATCCTATGGAACGACACGAACTGCACCCGCCTTCCCCTGGATGTCAGTAACCAATGAGAAGTGGAATGGGCTTCCTACGTAACTCTCAGAGGTTATAAAAGACCAAGGAGTGAGGTACGCCTTTTTTTCGACGTTGAACTTTACGCAGAGAGAGACCTGGGGATGCCATTTTCGAACGCTCACTAATGAACTTTAGATATATCAGTCTGTAATTTAATTTGATATAGGTGTTAGAAACATCATAACGAAGCTATTTGAAACCGAGTTATATCAGATTATGCGAGTATATTGCTATTTTTCGGAATTTCCTCAGTATTGCGTATTGAGGATTTGGACACGTTAGCTAATGTTAGCAATTGTTAGCTATAGTTAGCTGCTATATCAGAAGTTGAATGCAACGTTTTACAACCAAGCAACGATTCTTTTGGACAAAAGTACCACTTGGCCAAGATTCCGATGGAAGCTCGTCGAAAAGTAAGAGCTATTTATGATGTTATTCCATTTTTATGTGGAAAAATGTAAACTCAATAATGGCAAATAGTGACGCCGTTATTGCGGCACTAGTCTGTCTGTAACGCACACTGTATGTCTAGTAACGTTAATTTTAAAAATCTAACTTAGCGGTTGCATTAATAACTAATGCATCTTTCATTTCATGGCCAACCTGTATTTTTTTAGTCAAGTTTATGAATAGTTTTCGATAAAAATAGTTGTATTATCATGATGCAGCCGGGCAGATTGCTTGAGTAGTTGGACAGTATTTCCATTGTGTAAGCACGATTTGTGCCGCTAAATATGCACATTTTCGATCAAACTCTATATGGATTGTGTAATATGATGTTACAGGAGTGTCATCGGAAGAATTCTGAGAAGGTTAGTGAAAAAATTAATATATTTTGGCAATGTTGACGTTATCGCTCTCTTTGGCTAGAATCTATGCTGGGGTAATGTTTGAACATGTGGTATGCTAATATAACGATTTATTGTGTTTTCGCTGTAAGACACTTAGAAAATCTGAAATATTGTCTGTATTCACAGGATCTGTGTCTTTCGATTAGTGTATGCTGTGTATTTTTACGAAATGTTTGATGATTAGTAATTAGGTAATACACGTTGCTCTATTTATTTATTCTAGTCCATTTGTGACGGTGGGTGCAATTGTAAACTATGAAATCTACCTGAAATATGCACATTTTTCTAACAAAACCTATCCTATACCATAAATATGTTATCAGACTGTCATCTGATTAGGTTTTTTCTTGGTTAGTGGCTATCAATATCTTAGTTTAGCCAAATTGGTGATAGCACCTGATGGAGTAAGAAACTGATGGAGTTAGAAAAGTGATGTCTTTTGCTAACGTGGTTAGCTAATAGATTTACATATTTTGTCTTCCCTGTAAAACATTTAAAAAATCTGAAATGGTGGATTTATTCACAGGATCTGTATCTTTCATTAGGTGTCTTGGACTTGTGATTTAATGATATTTAGATGCTACTATTTAATTGTGACGCTATGCTAGCGATGCTAATCAGTGTGGGGGGGGGGGTGCTCCTGGATCCGGGGTAGAGGCTCGTTAGAGGTTAACACCTATAACCAATTTGTAAGTCGCTCTGGATAAGAGCGTCTGCTAAATGACTTAAATGTAAATGTAAATGTAATAAAAACATGACCGGAGATATAGAACTACTAAAACGAAAGCGTTTGCAGGACGCCATTGTGATGTCTTCTTGCGCCAGATGCCCAGTTGAAAAGAATGGTACTTCCGTTCCATGATCATTTATAGTGGCCCAGATTGCGCAATCCACTCCATTCAAATTCTCCCCGCTTACTGACATCTAGAGGAAGGCGTATGCAGTGCATGTAGCCCGATGGCTTACATGGGGACTTATAAACTGGCCTCAGAACAGGGAACTCGATTTCTGAAATCTCACTCCCTGACAGGAAATGTGCTGCAGAATGAGTTCTGTTTCACTCAGAGAAATAATCCAAACGGTTTTAGAAACTAGAGAGTGTTTTCTATCCAATAGTAATAATAATATGCATATTGTACGAGCAAGAATTGAGTACGAGGCAGTTTAATTTGGGAACGAATTTTTACAAAGTCGAAATGGCGCCCCCCTAGTGTCAAGAAATTAATTTCCTTGTGGAGGGAATAACTACACTGTTTATATTCTGCCATATTTCCAGGCACCTTGCAATGGTTAAATGTGATGGTTCGCGCTTTCAGTTTTGCCTGAATTCTGCCATCTATCCATGGTTTCTGGTTAGGGTAGATTTTATTAGTCACAGTGGGTACAACATCTCCTATACACTTATTGATAAACTCAGTCACCGTATCAGTGTATTCGTCTATGTTATTCTCGGAGGCTACCCTGAACATATCCCAGTCCGCGTGATCAAAACAATTTTGAGTGTGGATTCCGATTGGTCAGACCAGCGTTGAATAGTCCTTAGCACGGGTACTTCCTGTTTGAGTTTCTGCCTATAGGAAGGGAAGAGTAAAATGGCGTCATGATCAGATTTGCCGAAAGGGAGGGCGGGGGAGGGCCTTGTAGGCATCCCGGGAGTTGCAGTAACAGTGGTCGAGTGTTTTAGCAGCACGAGTACTACAGTCGATGTGTTGATAGAACTTTGTAGCATTTTTCTCAAATTTGCTTTGCTAAAATCCCCAGCTACAATAAATGCGGCCACAGGACATGTGGTTTCCAGTTTGCATAAAGCCTAGTGAAGTTCTTTGTGGGCCGTTGTGGTATTGGCTTGAGGGGGAACATACACGGCTGTGACTATAACCGAAAATAATTATCTTGGGAGGTAATACGGTTGGCATTTGATTGTGAGGTATTCTAGGTTGGGTGAACAAAAGGACTTGAGTTCCTGTATGTTATCACAATCAAACCATGAGTAGTTAATCATGAAACATACACCCCCACCCCTTTATTCCTGTCTGCGTGATGAACTGAGAACCCAACTGGCTGTAAGGAATCAGACAGTATATCCCGAGAGAGCCATGTTTCTGTGAAACAGAGTATGTTACAATCCCTGATGTCTCTCTGGAAGGAAATCTTCGCCCTGAGCTCGTCAACTTCATTATCCAGAGACTGAACATTAGCGAGTAATATACTTGGAAGCGGTGGGTGGTGTGTGCGCCTCCTGAGTCGGACTTAAAGTCCACTCCAAGTACCTCTTTTCCGCCAGCGGTGTTTTGGGTTGGCCTCTGGAATCAGTTCAATTGCCATTGCCCCGGGGGGGTATGAACAAAGGATCAGATTCAAGGAAAGTCGTATTCCTGGTCGTAATGCTGGTAATGCTGGTGAATTACCACCGCTTCGATATCCAAAGGTTCTTCCCGGCTGTTTGTAATAACATAAAACAATTCCTGGGCTAATAATGTAAGAAATAACACATAACAAAACAAAGTATTGTAAAGTTTCATAAGAGCTAGAAGCACGGCAGCCCTATCCGTCGGCGCCATGTCTCTACTCATGGTATGTGTATTGCCCACCCTATGCCAACTAATCAGTTTTATCTACTATTTAATAAGAATTTTTGAATTATAATTTAATGTAGTGTGTAAAATGTATAATTTTCAAGAATGTAAGGTATTTAGCGAATGTGTAACAGTTGTTACTCTCAAACATGCACTGAGTGTACAAAGCGTTCTGCTCTTTCCATGACATAGACTGACCAGGTGAATCCGGGTGAACGCTATGATCCCTTATTGATGTCACCTGTTAAATCCACTTAAATCAGTGTAGATTTTACAGAAGAAGACAGGTTAATTTAGGGATAGCCCCCTTTTCCAATTTTAGCCTAAAATGACATACCCAAATCTAACTGCTTGTAGCTCAGGCCCTGAAGCAAGGATATGCATATTCCTGGTACCATTTGAAATAAAACACTTTGACGTTTGTGGGAATGTGAAAGGAATGTAGGAGATTACAACACATTAGATCGGGAAGAAGAAAATACAAAGAAAAAAATACATTTTTTATTTTTTATTTTCTGCCACCATCTTTGGAATGCAACAGAGAGGTCACAAATCCAGCCATCACTCTGTTTTTAATTCCGATGGTGTCCACAAGAGGGCAGCAGTGTATGTGCAAAGTTTCAGACTGATAACTAGAAGTATCAGAAAGCTACATTAAATTTAGTGTGAAGTCACCCAGGTATATTTGGGCAAATCGTGAAGGAGACGTTTACATTTACATTAAATTTTTCAGCAAGAATATTGTCAAATTCGTATACTGGACTTTTCCAGGATTAGTAGCCATATTGTAACATTTGCAAAACACCCATTTTTCATAACTTCATAACTCTCCATATTCTTGTAATTTTTGTCCAAAATGAGGTTAGCAACAAAATTTGGCCACAGATACGGGGTTTTCCGTAAATAAAGCCCAGCTCATTGGCTATCTAGCTAGCTTTGTTTGACCCCGATTGGTGCTTATTTGACAAAGTTACAGTCAATCAGGTGAAGACCGCCCGCGTCATCGGCGTGCCATGAAGGCGTCACTCTTTAAACAAATTTGGTGTCCTATAGGATATACTACACTCCTAATGATATAGTGAAGTCTGGTTACTTTCTTGGATCTCTGAGGAATAAATACGAACGTGATTTGACTGGTTGAAACAATGTTTAGGGTTAGATTTTCACAGATTCCTTTCTTTTGCAAATTGAACAAGTGGAAATACAAAATCGATCGTGCATGCTATATGGACCTTTTTAGTATATGAAAAATGATTTTATTCAACAAAACGACACTTCATGTTATCGCTGGGACCCTTTAGATGATAAATCAGAGCAAGATTTCAGTTTGTGAATACACATTTCACATTCAGAGGTGAATTTATCAAACCTATGGCGGTGAAAAACAGTGTTTTGTTGTTAGGAGCTCTCCTCAAACAATAGCATGGCATTTCTTAGCAGTAATAGCTACTGTAAATTGGATAGTGCAGTTATATTAACAAGAATTTAAGCTTTCAGCCGATATAAGACACTTATATGTTCCAACATTTGTTGTTTCTCGAAAATCTGCGATCGTGACACACGGCGCTGCATGCTTTACAACTGTCCCGTTGACAGGACGCCGATCCCTACAAAGTTTTAAAGAAGGATTTTGAATTATTGAGACATTTGAGACATTGATTGTGTATGTGTGCCATTCAGATAGTGAATGAAATGAAATGGCGCCAAAGAACATGTTGTGTCAACTGTGCTATATAGTTAGTTTTTGGTGTTTTTTGTGTAACTTATTTTTTCACTTATTGTGTACATAATGTTGCTGCTACCGTCTCTTATGACCAAAAATAACTTGTGAACATCAGAAAATTGATTACTCACCATTGTCATGACGTTGCCCTCTTTGGACACAGCGAGCACCATCCCCCTACCTCTGCACAATCCCCCACTCTCTGTCTCCTACACCCAGGCTGCTGTGGTCAGAGAGGTCGTAAAGTCCTAGAGGAGAATCTCCTCATGGCCAGAGTATAAGAGAGAGTGAGTTTTCATAGAGAGAACAAAGGAATTTCTTCCACCTCAGAGAACTGGAGAACCGAAGGAAATTCATGTTCTGGAGAATGTATAAAAGATCGGTGAGGTAACAAGCTACGAATTGGTCCATTTGGTACAATTTTGTGAAACTCATGAGAGACAATACAGCCACATTACCATAATCATGTTTATATAACAGTCTCAGTTATGAGGCTTACATATAATTGTTGTATAAAATGAATGAGTAAAGATGAAACTATTTGTGAAATTATGTAATGTGATTTTAGACTGTTTAATGAAGGAAACTCCAATTCCTTTTGGAGTTTAAACTAAATCAGAGGACCGGCCCCTGAGCACAAGCAGGACCCGGCGTCATGGGATAGCCCTTTTCTATGTTCCGACACTCATAGGACTTCATGTTACACAATACATATATATTTTGTTCGATAAAGTTCATATTTATATCCAAAAACAGTTTACATTGGCGCCATGTTCAGAAATGCCTCCAAAACATCCAGAGAAATTGCAGAGCCACATCAAATAACAGAAACACTAATCATAAACTTTGATGAAAGATACATGTTTTACATAGAATTAAAGATGAACTTGGTCTTAATGCAACCGCTGTGTCAGATTTCAAAAAAGCTTTATGGAAAAAGCACAATATTCAATAATCTGAGTACAGCGTTCAGCCACCAAAGCAAGCCATACAGTTACCCGCCAAGTTGTGGAATCAACAAAAGTCAGAAATACATTATAAATCTTCACTTACCTTTGCTGATCTTCGTCGGAATGTACTCCCAGGACTCCCACTTCCACAAGAAATGTTTGTTTTGTTCAATTACGTCCATATTTATGTCCAAATACCTCCACTTTGTTTGCGCGTTTAGTTCACTATTCCAAAGGCACAATGCGCGAGCACAAAATCCAGAGGAAAAGTCAAAAGAGTTCCATTACAGTTTTCTAGAAACATGTCAAACGATGTTTACAATCAATCCTTAGTGTTTTTATAATACATCTTAAATAATATTCCAACCGGACAATAGCGTATTCAATACAGAGGAAAAAGAAGGAACGGCGCGCCTTTTGTGACTGCGCAGTAAACAACTCATTGGCCTCAGCCTAGTCCACTTGTTGAAACAGCTCTTATTCGACCCCCTTCCACAATAGAAGCCTCAAACAACATTCTAAAGACTGTTGACATCTGCTGGAAGCCTTGGGAAGTGCAATAGACAGGCCCCATAGACACAGCATATTGGATAGGCAATCACTTAAATTAAACTATAAACCTCAGATTTCCCACTTCCTGGTTGGATTTGTCTCAGGTTTTCGCCTGCCATATGAGTTGTGTTATACTCACAGACATTATTTTAACAGTTTTGGAAACTTTAGAGTGTTTTCTATCCAAATATACTACTTATATGTATATCATAGCTTCTGGGCCTGGGTAACAAGCAGTTTACTCTGGGCACCTTATTCATCCAAGCTACTCAATACTACCCTTTCCCAAAGAAGTTAAAGAAGTCTCGAGGTATTGCTCGCCTGAGGTAGAGTACCGTATGATAAGCTGCAGACCACATTATCTACCAAAATAATTCTCATCTGTATTATTCGTAGCCGTCTATTTACCACCACAAAACGAAGCTGATACTAAGACCGCTCTCAACCAACTCTATAAGGTCATAAGCAAAGAAGAAAATGCTCAACCAGAAGCGGCGCTCCTAGTGGCCGGGGACTTTAATGCAGGCAAACTTCAATCAGTTTTACCAAATTATTACCAGCATGTCACATGTGCAACCATGAAAATCCTAGACAACCTTTACTCCAGACACAGAGATGCATAAAAGCTCTTCCCCGCACTCTATTTGGCAAATCTGACCATAATTCTATCCTCCTGATTCCTGCTTACAAGCAAAAACTATAGCAGGAAGTACCAGTGACTCGCTCAATACGGAAGTGGTCAGATGATGTGCATACTACACTAGGTGGTCTAGGATTTTCCTGGTTGCACATGACTATCAATAAGTGCATTGATGACGTTGTCCCTGCAGTGACTGTACGTACATATCCCAACCAGAAGCCATGGATTACAGGCAACATCCGCATTGAGCTAAAGGCTAGAGCTGCCACTTTCAAGGTGCGGGAGACGAATCCAGATGCATATAAGAAATCCCACTATGCCCTCAGACGAACCATCAAACAAGCAAAGCGTCAATACAGGATTAAGATTGAATCCTACTACACCGTCTCTGACGCTCATCGGATGTGGCAGGGTTGAAAACTATTACGGACTACAAAGGGAAACCCAGATGCGAGCTGCCCAGTGACGCGAGCCTACCAGACGAGCTAAATGCCTTTGATGCTCGCTTCAAGGCAAGCAACACTGAAGCAAGCACGAGAGCACCAGCTGTTCTGGATGACTGTGTGATAACGCTCTCGGTAGCCGATGTTAACAAAACCTTTAAACAGGTCAAAATTCACAAAGCCGCTGGGCCAGATGGATTACCAGGACATGTATTCAAAGCATGCGCTGACCAACTGTCAAGTGTCTTCATTGACATTTTCAACCTCTCCCTGACCGAGTCTTTAAAACCTGTTGAGGATGGGGGCGCTGTTGTCACTATTTATGCTAATCGTGTAATTTTTGAAACGGCTTCCCACAAAATTCTTGATCGTACAATATGCATATTATTATTATTATTGGATAGAAAACAGTCTATAGTTTCTATAGGAGTTGAAATTTTGTCTCTAAGTGGAACAGAACCCATTCTACAGCAATTTCCCTGACATGGAGTCAGATTTCAGAAATGTTGGCCCCTGATCTGGAGTCAGTTAAAAGGTCACAGTTATTGCTATGAGTATACGGACACTGCTTACGTCTTCCCCTGGATGCCTTTACGTGATGACGATTTGAATGGGGTCGATTGCGCGTTCACAGGCACTACAAATTAAAAAACCCTGTAGCTAGGAACTCTTTTCTTGCTGCGTAATGCGCCTGGAGGACATCGACCCGCACTTGTTCCAAGCATTAGTGGAGGGAGTAATATTACTCTGGTCATGTTTCTACTCGTTATGGGAGTTAAAAACATCATAAGGTAGTTAATTTAAAGCGTTTTATAGCAATTTATATCCGTTTAGTGCGATTTTGGGACATTTATTTCTGAAACGCTGTGAATTGCTGGGCACGCTTCCAGTTCATCCCGAACGCAGTTGGCATTTCCACATGGCAAGAGGACAGCTTTCCACCAAAAGACGATTAGACCCAAGAAAAGATCCTTTGCCCAAGATACTGATGGAAGAACAGCTCAAAGTAGGACATTTTTATTATGATAAATCGTGTTTCTGTCGAAAAATGTTAGTGGCTTAGGACGCCATGTTTTTTGACGTAGCTTCGCTTGGCGCAAACTGTATTGAAAAGTAAGGATAATTTAAAAAATGTAATTCCGCGATTGTATTAAGAATTAAATTGTCTGTCAATCCCTGTCCACCCTATATTTTTTTGTCACGTTTATGAGTATTTATGTATAAGAGTAGATCACTGTCTAATATGGCGCACGGACATTTTCTCACCAGCTGGGCTACATTTCACATTGTCTAACCATGATTTTGGTGGCTAAATATAAACATTTTCGATCAAACTCTATATGGATTGTGTAATATGATGTTACAGGAGTGTCATCTGAAGAATTCTAAAAAGGTTAGTGAAAAAATTAATATATTTTGGCGATGTTGACGTTATCGCTCACTTTGGCTAGAATCAATGCTGGGCTGCTATGTGCTATGTGCTATGCTAATATAACGATTTATTGTGTTTTCGCTGTAAGACACTTAGAAAATCTGAAATATTGTCTGTATTCACAGGATCTGTGTCTTTCGATTAGTGTATGCTGTATATTTTTACGAAATGTTTGATGATTAGTAAGTAGGTAAACACGTTGCTCTATGTAGTTATTCTAGTCCATTTGTGACGGTGGGTGCAATTGTAACCTATGCCATCTACCTGAAATATGCACTTTTTTCTAACAAAACCTATCCCATACCATAAATATGTTATCAGACTGTCATCTGATGAGTTTTTTTCTTGGTTAGGGGCTATAAATATCTTAGTTTAGCCGAATTGGTGATAGCTACTGGTGTTGGTGGACAAATAAAAGATGGTGGATTATGCTAATGTGTTTTTAGGTAATAGATGTACATCTTTACATATTGTGTCTTCCCTGTAAAACATTTTAAAAATCGGACATGTTGGCTGGATTCACAAGATCTATGTCTTTCATTAGCTGTATTGGACTTTAATGTGTGAAAGTTAAATATTTAAAAAAAAAAAAAAAATTTGAATTTCGCGGCACTGGTTTTTCAGTGGGGGTGGGGGGGGAGTGCCGCTAGCGGCACCCTCATCCTAGACAGGTTAATACCTACATGTTTTAAGCAGACCACCATAGTCCCTGTGCCCAAGGAAGCGAAGGTAACCTGCCTAAATGACTACCGCCCTGTGGCACTCATTTTGGTAGCCATGAAGTTCTTTGAAAGTCTGGTCATCGCTCACATCAAACCCACGCCCTAAACCCACGCCAATTCGCATACCGCCCCAACAGATCCACAGATGACGCAATCTCAATCGCACTCCACACTGCCCTTTCTCACCTGGACAAAAGTAACACCTATGTGAGAATGCTGTTCATTGACTACAGCTCAGCGTTCAACACCATAGTGCCCACAAATATCATCACTGGGACTAAACTCCTCCCTCCGCAACTGGATCTTGGACTCCCTGACAGGCTGCCCCCATGGGTTAAGAGTAGGCAACAACACATCTGTCATGCTGATCCTTAACACTGGGGCCACTCAGGGGTGTGTACTTTGTTCCCTCCTTTATTCCCTGTTCACCCACGACTGCATGGCCAAACACGACTCCAACACCATCATTAAGTTTGCTGACGACACAATAGTGGTAGGCCTGATCACCGCCAACAACGAGATGGCCTATAGGGAGGAGGTCAGAGAACTGGCAGTGTGGTGCCAGGACAACAACCTCTCCCTCAATGTGAGCAAGACAAAGGAGCTGATTGTGGACTACAGGAAAAGGTGGGCCGAACAGGTCCCCATTGGGGCTGTAGTGGAGCGGGTCAAGAGTTTCAAGTTCCTTGGTGTCCACATCACCAATGAACTAGCATGGTCCAAACATACCAAGACAGTTGTGAAGAGGGCACGACAAAACCTTTTCCCCCTGGAGAGACTGAAAAGTTTTGGCATGGGTCTCCAGATCCTCAAAAGTATCTACAGCTGCACCATCAAGAGCATCCTGACCGGTTTCATCACCGCTTGGTATGGCAACTGCTCGGCATCTGACAGTAAGGCGCTACAGAGGGTAGTACATCACTGGGGCCAAGCATCCTGCCTTCCAGGACCTATATAATAGGCGGTGTCAGAGAAAAGCCCATAAATTTGCCAGAGACTCCAGTCACCCAAGTTATAGACTTGTTTCTCTGCTACTGCAAGCGGTACCCGAGCGCTAGGACCAAAAGGCTCCTCAGCAACTTCTACCCCCAAGCCATTAGACTGCTGAACAATTCATAAAAATCGCCACCGGACAATTTACATTGACCCCCCCCCCTCCATTTTCTACACTGCTGCTACTCGCTGTTTGTTTGTTACCTATGCATAGTCACTTCGCCCCCACCTACATGTACATATTACCTCAACTAGCCTGTACCTCTGCACACTGACTCGGTACCGGTGCCCCCTGTGTATAGCCTCGTTATTGTTATTCTTATTGTGCTACTTTTTATTATAACTTTTTATTTTAGTCTACTTGGTAAATATTTTCTTCCTCTTGAACTGCACTGTTGGTTAAGGGCTTGTAAGTAAGCATTTCACGGTCAAGTCTACACTTGTTGTATTCGGCGCATGTGGCAATAAAGTTTGATTTGATTTTTGAATGGGCAAGACAATAGATTTAAGTGCCTTTGAACGGGGTATGATAATAGGCGCCAGGCTCATCGGTTTGTGTCAAGAACTGCAACGCTGCTGGGTTGTTCCCGCTCAACAGTTTCCTGCGTGTATCAAGACTAGTCCACCACCCAAAGGACAACCCAAAGGACATCTAGCCAACTTAACACAACTGTGGGAAACATTGGAGTCAACATGGGCCAGCATCCCATTGGAACACTTCTGACGCATTGCAGAGTCCATGCCCTGATGAATTGAGCCTGTTCTGAGAGCAGAAGAAGGTGCATCTCAATATAAGGAAGGTGCTCATAAAGTTTTGCACACACTGTGTATTCTTTTACAAGAGAAACTGACTATTTCTCTGTTGTCATATGCACTTATTTGCATATTTTTAAGACCTCATGGACAGTGTACAGGATCAAAAGACATTTGCATCACACAACAGAACACTTCAACCGGAACGACACTCTCAGTAATGGTTGCACAAAACAAACGTTATGCAAACCACGCCCCCAAATATTCAAATGAGCCCCCAACTCTACATAATGAAGATGCTGGGCTTGGTGGGGGCTTGTCCATACTGGGGTTGGTGTGGGCTAGCCCCTGCCAGGCTTGGTGAGGGCTAGCGCCTGCCGGGCTTGGTGTGGGATAGGCCCACACAGCTACACCATCAAGAGCATCCTGACCGGTTGCATCACCGCCTGGTATGGCGGTGATGAACAAACAACAACATAAGCAAAAACAACTACAGTCGGCTCCATTCCATTCAGACTCCTCATGCCAGACATGATGGGAATGTAAATAATATTCTACAAAAGAGACAAAACATACTGCTATAAGATTTGTGGTAAAATTCACTCATTTGTGTGTAATAATGTCTGGTAACATTCTGTGCGTCTTTGGTTAAAGCCCATGATGGCAGCCTAGTGGCTCCTGTAGTCGGAAGTGTCATTTCTTATGACCTGCACATCACAGTGGACATTTCCAGGAACTCTGTAAGTGAGAGAGACTGAGTCCTCACTGCTGAGTTGTTGGGATGGTTGTTGCTTCAGACTTGGCCATTAGCGAAGGACGTTGGTGCCAATTTTAACACAGTTTAGTCCTGTACAGGGAGCCAGCTGGACACAGAGCAGAGACGGAGTAGGAACGGAGCTTTCTATAAATTAACAGGATATCAGGTTGTGCCTGGCAAGCGTAGAATGATTAATGAGTTTGGATCAAAGGCATGATGGTGATGGGAGAGGTCAACACACGGAAGGAGGGCTATGATAATGAGGACTAACGGACTGCTCTCTCTGACTCTCTTGCTTGGCCTACATACTTAGTGGTGAGGTCACTGGGGTTGTTCTCAGCCCAGTTGAGCTAGATGTATGAGTGAAACCACTGGACCTAGCGTCAACCATTAGCAGTGACAGACAGTGTCAGTGATCAAATGTTGAATTGAGAGTTCGGAACCGTCAGCATCAGTTAGAAGTCTGGGATGGAGGCAGGGTTCATCTGAGGGCTATGTGAGTCAAGGATGAGGACCCATACTGTTCTGTTTGATCGCTGGATCTGTGGATGGGCATGCTGCCATGCTAACATCCCATATGTTTGGAACGGATGAGGGTTCAAGTTTAGTGGAATGGGTTTTCAGGTCTGAATTCTCTCTCCCTAGCCCATCTCATTCTCTCACTATCTCTACTATATATATATACATATATATACAGTGGGGAGAACAAGTATTTGATACACTCCCAATTTTGCAGGTTTTCCTACTTACAGAGCATGTAGAGGTCTGTAATTTTTATCATAGGTACACTTCAACTGTGAGAGACGGAATCTAAAACAAAAATCCAGAAAATCACATTGTATGATTTTTAAGTAATTAATTAGCATTTTATTGCTTGACAAGTATTTGATCACCTACCAACCAGTAAGAATTCCGGCTCTCACCGACCTGTTAGTTTTTCTTTAAGAAGCCTTCCTGTTCTCATTACCTGTATTAACTGCACCTGTTTGAACTCATTACCTGTATAAAAGACACCTGTCCACACACTCAATCAAACAGACTCCAACCTCTCCACAATGGCCAAAACCAGAGAGCTGTGTAAGGACATCAGGGATAAAATTTCAGACCTGCACAAGGCTGGGATGGGCTACAGGACAATAGGCAAGCAGCTTGGTGAGAAGGCAACAACTGTTGGCGCAATTATTAAAAAATGGAAGAAGTTCAAGATGATGGTCAATCACCCTCGGTCTGGGGCTCCATGCAAGATCTCACCTCGTGGGGCATCAATGATCATGAGGAAGGTGAGGGATCAGCCCAGAACTACATGGCAGGACCTGGTCAATGACCTGAAGAGAGCTGAGACCACAGTCTCAAAGAAAACCATTAGTAACACACTACGCCGTCATGGATTAAAATCCTGCAGCGCACGCAAGGTCCCCCTGCTCAAGCCAGCGCATGTCCAGGCCCGTCTGAAGTTTGCCAATGACCATCTGGATGATCCAGAGGAATGGGAGAAGGTCATGTGGTCTGATGAGACAAAAATAGAGCTTTTTGGTCTAAACTCCACTCGCCGTGTTTGGAGGAAGAAGAAGGATGAGTACAACCCCAAGAACACCATCCCAACCGTGAAGCATGGAGGTGGAAACATCATTCTTTGGGGATGCTTTTCTGCAAAGGGGACAGGACGACTGCACCGTATTGAGGGGAGGATGGATGGGGCCATGTATCGCGAGATCTTGGCCAACAACCTCCTTCCCTCAGTAAGAGCATTGAAGATGGGTCGTGGCTGGGTCTTCCAGCATGACACCGACCTGAAACACACAGCCAGGGCGACTAAGGAGTGGCTCCGTAAGAAGCATCTCAAGGTCCTGGAGTGGCCTAGCCAGTCAATAGAAAATCTTTCTAATATTATTAGTATATTTGGATAGAAAACACTCTGAAGTTTCTAAAACTTTTAGACTGATGTGTGTGAGTATAACAGAACTCATATGGCAGGCAAAAACCTGAGAAAAAATCCAACCAGGAAGTGGGAAATCTGAGGTTTGTAAGTTTTCAACTCTTTGCATATCCAAGATACAGTGGAAATGGGGTAATGTTGCACTTCCTAATGCTTCCTAGACGTCAACAGTCTTTAGAACCTTGTTTGATGCTTCTACTGTGAAGTGCGGGCGAATGAGAAGAGATTGAGTAAGGTCTCTCCCAGAGTGCCATGAGCTGACCATGCGCGTTCATGTGAGAGTTAGCTTGAGTTCCATTGCATTTCTTAAAGTCCAATACAGCTAATGAAAGACACAGATCTTGTGAATCCAGTCAACATGTCCGATTTTTAAAATGTTTTACAGGGAAGACACAATATGTAAAGATGTACATCTATTACCTAAAAACACATTAGCATAATCCACCATCTTTTATTTGTCCACCAACACCAGTAGCCATCACCAATTCGGCTAAACTAAGATATTTATAGCCCCTAACCAACAAAAAAACTCATCAGATGACAGTCTGATAACATATTTATGGTATGGGATAGGTTTTGTTAGAAAAAAGTGCATATTTCAGGTAGATGGCATAGGTTACAATTGCACCCACCGTCACAAATGGAATAGAAAAACTACATTGAGCAACGTGTTTACCTACTTACTAATCATCAAACATTTCGTAAAAATACACAGCATACACTAATCGAAAGACACAGATCCTGTGAATACAGACAATATTTCAGATTTTCTAAGTGTCTTACAGCGAAAACACAATAAATCGTTATATTAGCATACCACATATGCAAACGTTACCAGAGCATTGATTCTAGCCAAAGAGAGCGATAACGTAAACATCGCCAAAATATATTAATTTTTTCACTAACCTTCTCAGAATTCTTCAGATGACACTCCTGTAACATCATATTACACAATGCATATAGAGTTTGATCGAAAACGTTTATATTTAGCCACCAAAATCATGGTTAGACAATGTGAAATGTAACTCAGCTGGTCAGAATATGTCCTTGCGCCACTTAGACAGTGATCTACTCTTATACATAAATACTCATAAACGTGACTAAAAATATAGGGTGGACAGGGATTGATAGACAATTTAATTCTTAATACAATTGCGGAATTACATTTTTTAATTTATCCTTACTTTTCAATACAGTTTGCGCCAAGCGAAGCTACGTCAAAAAACATGGCGTCCTAAGCCACTAACATTTTTCGACAGAAACACGATTTATCATAATAAAAATGTCCTACCTTGAGCTGTTCTTCCATCAGTATCTTGGGCAAAGGATCCTTTCTTGGGAGTAATCGTCTTTTGGTGGAAAGCTGTCCTCTTGCCATGTGGAAATGCCAACTGCGTTCGGGATGAACTGAAAAGCGTGCCCAACTATTCACATCGTTTCAAAAATAAATGTCCCAAAATCGCACTAAACGGATATAAATTGCTATAAAACGCTTTAAATTAACTACCTTATGATGTTTTTAACTCCTATAACGAGTGAAAAGATGACCGGAGAAATATAACAGGCTAAACTAACGCTTGGAACAGGTGCGGGCCGGTGTCCTCTAGGCGCATGACGCAGCTCCAAAAGAATGACTAGCCTCAGGGTTTTTTCATTTGTAGTGCCTGTGAACGCGCAATCGACCCCATTGGAATCGTCATCACGTAAAGGCATCCAGGGGAAGACGTAAGAAGTGTCCGTATAGTCATAGCAATAACAGTGCCCTTTTAACTGACTTCAGAACAGTGGCCAACATTTCTCAAATCTGACTCCATGTCAGGGAAATTGCTGTAGAATGGGCTCTGTTCCACTTAGAGACAAAATTTCAACTCCTATAGAAACTATAGACTGTTTTCTATCCAATAATAATAATAATATGCATATTGTACGATCAAGGATTTTGTGGGAAGCCGTTTCAAAAATTACCCAATTAGCATAAATAGTCTAAACAGCGCCCCCATCCCCAACAGGTTAATGTGTGAAAGTTAAATATTTTTAAAAAATATTTTTTTTGAATTTCGCGGCACTGGTTTTTCAGTGGGGGGGGGGGGGGGGTGCCGCTAGCGCCACGCTGATCCTAGACAGGTTAAGACAAAGGAATTCTCCGGTTGGAACATTATTGAAGATTTATGTTAAAAACATCCTAAAGAATGATTCTATACATAGTTTGACATGTTTCTACAGACTGTAACGGAACTTTTTGGACTTTTCGTCCGTACTTTCCGCTGGACTTGCACGTGCGTCGTGAGTTTAGATTGTGTACTGAACGCACGAACAACAAGGAGGAATTTGGACATAAATGATGGACATTATCGAACAAAACAAACATTTATTGTGGAACTAGGATTCCTGGGAGTGCATTCTGATGAAGATCATCAAAGGTAAGTGAATATTTATAATGCTATTTCTGACTTATGTTGACTCCAACATGGCGGATATCTCTTTGGGTTGATTTGTCGTCTGAGCGCCGTACTCAGATTATTGCATGGTTTGCTTTTCAGTAAAGTTTTTTTGAAATTTGATACAGCGGTTGCATTAAGGAGAAGTGGATCTAAAATTCCATGTATAACAGTTGTATCTTTTATCAATGTTTGTTATGAGTATTTCTGTAAATTGATGTGGCTCTCTGCAAAATCACCGGATGTTTTGGAACTACTGAACGTAACGCGTCAATGCAAACTAAGATATTTGGATATAAATATGAACTTTACCGAACAAAACATACATGTATTGTGTAACATGAAGTCCTATGAGTGTCATCTGATGAAGATCATCAAAGGTTTGTGATCTATATTTCTGCTTTTTGTGACTCCTCTCTTTGGCTGGAAAAATGGCTTTGTTTTTATGTGAATAGGCACTCACCTAACATAATCGTTTGGTTTGCTTTCGCCGTAAAGCCTTTTTGAAAATCGGACACGGTGGCTGGATTTACAACAAGTGTATCTTTAAAATGGTGTAAAATACATGTATGTTTGAGGAATTTTAATTATGGGATTTCTGTTGTTTTGAATTTGGCGCCCTGCAGTTTCACTGGCTGTTGATGAGGTGAGACACTACCGTCCCACAGAGGTTAACAATACATTTGTGGAGTGGTTGAAAATGTAGTTATAATGACTCCAACCTATGTGTATGTAAACTTCCGACGTCAACTATATATATATATATATATATATATATATATATATATATATATATATATATATATATATACATACATACAGTACACATACATATATACATACATACATTCAAGTAACTGCCAAAATAAAGGAAACACTAACAAAAAGAGTCTTAATAGGACATTGGGCCACCTCGAGCCACCTTCAATGCACCTTGGTTTAAATTGTATTTTCTGTAACTCTAATAGAGGAAAGAGATGCCATTCTTCCACGAGAAATTCCATCATTTAGTGGTTTGTTGATGGTAGAAAACGTCACAGTTACCTTTATACTATTTATACATATACTGTATTTACGGTATATATCATGCTTAGAGTCTTGTATTAAAATGCCCAGTTGACCATTATTCTGGCTACCATAGCTAGAAGAAATCTCAGTGACTTTGAAAGAGAGGTCTCAAAGGACATTTCACCGTAATGTCCTACTAAAAAGGTAGGAAAACAATTACTTTTTTGAAAAGTCATTACTTTTTTTAGCTCCGGAATTTGTTAAAATGCTATTTTAAGCTTAAGGGTTAGGCTTACGGTCTTGGGGTTAGTGGTAGGGTTAGTTTAATGTTTAAGTTAGGTGCTATTTAAACATTTGTATATGCCAAAAAGTCCTGCATTTTCATGAAAACACAGCTGTGTGCGTGCGTGCGTGCGTGCGTGTGTGTGTGTGCGTATGTGTGCGTGCGTGTGTGTGTCTCAGTCACCAGATTTCAACCCAGTTTAACACTTATGGGTGATTCTGGAGCGGTGCCTGAGACAGCGTTTTCCACCACAATCGACAAAACACCAAAACACAAAATGCTGGAGAATGGTGTTCACATCCCTCCAATAGAGTTCCAATCACTTGTAGAATCTATGCCAAGGTGCATTGAAGCTGATCTGGTGGCTCGTGTTGGCCCAGCGCCCTATTAAAACACTTTATGTTGGTGTTTCCTTTATTTTGATAGTTACCTGTATGCGTCTCTCTCTCTCTCTCCCTCTCTCATGCTCATTCACTCTCTCTCTCTCTCTTATACTTTCTCTCTGTCTCTGTCTCTCTCTCTGTGTCTCTCTCTCTCTCACATCCCTCCATCTTCAGACCGCCGGCTCAGCAGGAAGCCCTAGAGTGATGGACGACCACTGACAAGACGGAAAAATCCCAACAACCACAGAAGTTGAAGAGGAGAGAGGGAGACAGACGGAGGCAATAAAAATGAAATAACACTGCAGCTTCACAGGTGTCCCTGGCCTCAACCAGCCAGACTGTTACGTAACACACATTTTTGGTGGGCAGATTTAATATATTGGCATTCGCCATGAGAGAACCCACTGAGTTAAACGTCTCCTTTGGTTGAGTGTGAGCATTTGCTGGCAGAGCAGGCAGGCAGCAGCTGTAGACTGTGAACTTGTGTTGCAACCAAAGAAGAGTAAGCAACTTTATTTTGTCTTCCTG
Organism: Salvelinus fontinalis; assembly: GCF_029448725.1. Lineage (NCBI taxonomy): Eukaryota > Metazoa > Chordata > Actinopteri > Salmoniformes > Salmonidae > Salvelinus > Salvelinus fontinalis. The sequence continues at coordinate 16,995,274 of NC_074694.1, forward strand.
GTATAAGACAGGAACATTATTATTTTGGAGGGAGATACAGTTAGTTTGTGGCTTGAAGAGGGACCGTATTCTGTACAAGTTAATGATTTAAAATGTTAAAATTAAAAGACCTCCTATCAAACCACAAGCGTTAGTCATAACTTTGTCATCATATTCTTGACACAAAGGGTGATATACAGTATCTGTTGTAAACATGGCAGAGAAATGCACTTTAGTCAACTCCTCTCCACTCTACATTGATGACTCAATCAGCAGGGGTCTGCTGGGTATTCAGACATCACACATAACTCTCCTGGTTCTCAGACAGGTTCCTGGCAGGCCACGCAAACTCAGAGAGAACAGTTCAGAGACTCAAGCTGTGGTCAAAGTCTAGGGGAGTGCTGGTAAATTGAACAGAGAATTTCACATCAGCTCCCTAAAGTCCACTACTCAACCTGTCTGGTCCCCTCTGTCCCCTCTTCTTGTCCCCTCTGCCACCTGTCCTTTTCCCCTGTCCTTGTCCCCTGTTCTTGTCCTATTTCCTTTTCCCCTTGTTCCCTGTCCTTGTCCCCTCTTCTTTCCTCTATGCCCGGGGTATTCAAATCTTACCCTAGAAGGTCTGGACTACTGGCGGTTTTCTATTCAACCTAATATTTAATTGCACCCACCTGGTGTCCAATGTCTAAATCAGTCCCTGATTAGAGGGGAAGAATGAAAAAAGCAGTGGAAATGGCATCGAGGTTCAGATGTGAATTTGAGGGACACTAAATCCTCCCAACTATACCATTCCTCCCCGTCCTCTTCCCACCATACCCTTCCAACTTTCTCTTATACACCCCAGCCCTAATACACATTCCACTACACTACTATACCCCATAGCCCCAGGTTTCCCGACTTACGCTCTTTATCCTACCCCAGCCCTAATACTCTCTCCACACCAGTCTACTGACACTCCTCTCTGCACATGCCTCTCATTATTAACAGTATAGTTAATTGAGGTGATTTCAGTCATGGTGTTCAGGTCTGGCTCATAAATAACAGGCTGACAGGCTGAGGGTCACATTAGAGGAATAAAATGTGTCTGGTCCTAATGCAGGACGTATGTTTCCCCTCAGGACACACATACACACACACATACACACACACATACACACGCATACACACACACATACACACGCATACACACACACACACACACACATACACACACACACACATACACACATACACACACACACACATACACACATACACACACACACACACATACACACACACATACACACACATACACACACACACACACATACACACATACACACACACACACACGCATACACACACACACACACACACACATACACACATACACACACACACACACACAAACAAAAACACATACACACACACATACATACACACACATGCACACACACACACATACACACACACATACACACACATACACATACACGCACACACACACATACACACACACACACACACACATACACACACACATACACGCACACACACACATACACACACACACACACTTTCTATTTTTCTATACGTGGACAACATGCCCAAAGTGTTTATCACAAGCGGACTGAACATATAATTCCATGTGTTCACAATATGCACCCAGCCAGAGTTCCAGGACCTTGCGAATCAATGTCATTTTAATTGCCTCATGCATGTGAGATGTTTGACATGTTTGAAAAGATTCCTTTCTCTCCTCATATGGTTTGGTACAGGTCACTTTTTACTTCCAGAACTATTCCAGGAAATACACTTTTTGTTTCAAATGATAAACTGGTATTCCAGAATCCACTGAACCCGTATAGCAATTGGACAAGCATGTGGCAGGAATGAACAGCTCCCGGTAAAAGAGCCCTGTCAATCAATAAAATGTGTTTCTAAATGTCAGATATAAGCTATAGCCATTCAGTGTCGGGATCAAATGAGCATCTGTTTAGATACATCTCAAAGCAGAGACTCTCTAGGGCGAGGAAGTGTGTGTGTGTGTGTGTGTGTGTGTGTGTGTGTGTGTGTGTGTGTGTGTGTGTGTGTGTGTGTGTGTGTGTGTGTGTGTGTGTGTGTGTGTGTGTGTGTGTGTGTGTGTGTGTGTGTGTGTGTGTGTGTGGGGGTGTATGTGTGTGTGTATGTGTGTGTATTTGTGTGTATGTGTGTGCGTGCGTTAGTGCGTTAGTGCGTGCATGGCTTTGTGTGTGGACACATGTGCAGAGAGAAATGGCAGAAATCAGGCAATCAAAAGTCTATCGTGCTAAACGCTGAACTCCCATCTTGGCCAGGCTCGGATATGTCTTAATTCTATTGCAGCATACTGTAGAAGAAAAGCCCTGGAAATCATATAACCATAATGTGTAACATGCTGACCAGACCGCTCTCGCGCGTGCGTCTGCGTGCGCCATCGCGCCCATGTTGATTTTGTCACCCCACACCAGATGCAATCAGGACTCGCAGGTTGAAATATCAAAACAAACTCTGAACCAACTATATTCATTTGAGGACAAATTGAAAAGCATTAAACATTTATGGCAATTTAGCTAGCTAGCTACTAATCCAACAATGAATCCACAGATAAAAGGGTAAACCAAGTTTGTTTCTAGTGATCTCTCCTCCTTCAGGCTTCTCCTTCTTCTTTGGACTTTATATGGTGGTTGGCAGTGTCATGACGTCGCCTGCTTGGGTAGTGCAAACCCCATCCCCCTCTCCCTGCCTCTCCCTTTCCTACCACAACCCATGCGGTGATCACAGAGAGATGTCGTAAATTCCTGAGAATCTCCTCGTGGCCAAACAGTATTATAGACAGAGGGTAAACTTTCAGGACAAAGGAATTCTCTTCCACCTCACAGAACTTGAGGTACGAACATATTTCATGTTCCTGCAAAAGTAGGAAAGATCGGTGAAGATCCCAGCTATTAACATGTCCATTTGTCCCCATGTGGGAAGCTAATGACAAATCAGCAGAACTCATTGAAGTCGCTGACCAAATGAATGATGAGAGAACTCAGGTGATGAAGATGGAAATATTGATTTTTAAGCAAGCAGCGGAAATCTCATCACTGAATCTCTCGCTCCGTACTCGAGACCTCTATTTGCAAACCACGACAGATAAGTTTGAGACCGAAAGGAGCAAGTGTGACACTCACGTGTCCAAAATCAGTACTCTAAGCGCTCAAGTGGACTCTGCAATGCAGCAGAATACCACCCTTAGGTACCATCTGGATGAAGTCCAGAATGGTCACGCTCTACAGCGCGACTACCAATCCAAGCAACCGGAGCCCTGTACTCACAGGAGTAAAGACGATAGGTTTCGGACCTTGCCTCCCTCATGGGTCCCTCAGTCTTCTCCTCTGGGCCATTCGGCACTGAGTAATATTGCACCTCTTGGCCAACAACAACAAGGCTTGGCTTCTTCTCTTGGCCTTTCGGCCCCAATCTCTCCACAGGATGAAGCCAACCCTCTCCGCCCGCTTGGCGCGGAATACCTTGACAAACTCGTCAAGTATTTCCCCACCTTTGACCCCGTTCCAGGTCAGCCAAACGATACTGAGACGTTCCTAACTGACATAGTTGGATGGCTATCCGAACGCTACAGGTTCTGACAGGTTTTACCTGTTGAAGCGAACGTCAAATAGACACGTGACAAGGTTTATTCGTCTACAACAGCAACACGTGCTAAATGACTACGCTAAACTTGCCACAGCTTTGAAAGTAGAATTCAGTGGTTCTGCGACTCGCAAACACAATAGCTCACTGGCTAACACTGTTAAACAAGCTCGGAACGAACACCCACAAGCTTACTATCATAGGCTTCGTTCAGCTTACTTTGGCCTACTCACTGAAACAGGCATGGAAGACCTGTTACCTTTTAAACAAATGTTCCAGTCGAACATGTATCCTACCTTCATTACGTACTTGGGCCCTGCCGCCCACGTTGGCTTGCCTATCTTACAACTCAGAGAGCTTGCAAGCACAGCTTTCGAGGCATCAAAAGTTCACAACGCTAAGAGACCTGACCACTCGGTTTTGAAGTTTGACCAGGAGCACTCACTCCAGCTAGAGGGTGCATTATCAGGTATTGGAGCGTTGAGAGATGACGCACAACAACAGTTTCTACCACGAAACCATGATTCCAATAACCTCCGCGGTCGAAATAACTGTAAAGTACGTCGCAATCAACATGACTACCGCTACAATCTACCTGTTCGCTACGTTCCTGCACCCAACCCACACAAAGTGTCAGAGCACAAGGGTAACAAAGGGTTGAAGGACAATCAAAACGTAGACCAATGTTCTCCAGCAGTTCCACTACGGGAAGAACTAAAGGGAGAACAATTTGAGAAAAGGGTAAAAGATAAGTCACAAGGACTAGACGGGGAATTACCGGACACCAGGTCCGCAGGAATTAACACCCATAGCAAGGACGTTAAAGTTCAAATTTCTCCCGCTCTCATTCAAGACCCTATCCAGGGCCCGGTTGATCAAGAAATTAGACCCCGGGCTTTGTCTATAGACTCTGATACAAAGGTTGCAAAGAAAAAGGTCAAGCGCTTCGTTAAAACTAAGCCCACTCAAAATCTGAAAAGTCGATCTGCTTCCACCTTGAACAGAATTGACACTTCACGTGGTTGCGAACAACCACTCCACTTTGTGGGGAATATGTCCACTAACCACGAATCTAAACGCCCGTACCTGGAAACAGTCCTGGAGGACTGCTTAACTTGTCATGCGCTAATTGATTTGGGTGCGACAATATCACTCATCTCTCAAACATTGTTTGATGATCTCAAAAAGGCTTTGAAGCCAACTAAACGTTGGTTAAAAGTGGATCGATGCGACACTACACTTCGAGGGGTCACTCAGACCACCTCGGCTCTCACATTGAAAGTCATGCTGAAACTACACTTCAAGGACGTATCGCTCATTCACCCTGTGTACGTTACCAGCCACGAAACTGTACCCCTGCTACTTGGAGCAGACTTGATGGATCGGTTACTCCCATTGATGGATTGGAAAACCAACCAGGTATGGTCACAGGCCACCCTGCCTTCTCCACTGACCACACTGTCTCCCCCTAACGCTATCTGCAACGCAGTCAGTCACGAGGGATATCTGTCAAAAGCACCCCTTGGGAAAAAGACGTTTAAAAACCTCTTGCGGCAGAATCCGATCCAAGGAGATATTACAACATCTCGACACATTCCATCAGCCAACCTGATTGACCATTCTTTTCATGATTTCGAGCCAGCTGTCTTTGTTAATAAGCAACTTCCCTTCTCCGTGCAGTCGTGCAATACGGTAGTTGAGATGAACTCCTCTTGCCCTTCAGACATTTCCGCAAGCACTGCGGACGTCTCAGCAAGAAAAACATCGATGCGCAGAGTATACTCTGCTTCCGATGATACACCTTCCGCTTTGTTGGGGACTGTCAACCCTTACAATGACACTAATGGCGTCAGTCCAGCAACTGACCCGATGATTCCCACTGGTGAAACACTTTGCAATATCCCAGACCGATATCCTCGTCTCAGTTCGCAGGTACTGAAGAGGTTGCCACACGCGGTGGGGACTGACATGCCTCGACAGCCACTGAGCGTTTTGAAGCACAAACACCAGGAGATTTGGTTGAAAGGTTACAGCCATTCTCATAACAACGCGGCCGCTGACAACTCGTACATCGGGTCCGATCTTTTCATTTGCGCCTCGGACACCAACACCACCCACTGGTGGGGGGGTCCCGAGACACAAAGGGGGGGAATAGTAGCACAGACCCATGATGAGCCTCATCGAGGCCGGTGGGGGGTCAAGACTACGGACAACACCGTACGAGGCCGCCAGAGCATAAATCAAATCTAGTTGTAAACTCCCCTATGAGAACATTGAGGAAAGACAGGCCCCTAGACGGGGATTATCTTAGAGCACATCTAAAAATAGTACTGAGGTGTACCGCACTGGTCGTAAAGGAAGTCCAGTGGACTTGTCCACCTCCAAAACAAATGGCAACAATAATCATTCCTTGCCATGTGTAGGTTCAACTACAATACAACTAGTAAAATACTCCAATCATGTGTTCCGGTAGTATAATATTTCAAAATAAATCGGTAGGATAACTGGTCCCTTTGAGCACCAGTACCAATACCAGCAACAGTCAGTCTAGCTACAATCAGTAAGGAGGTTAGAGACCTAACCAATCAAATTACCCTTGACAATAGCAACATAGGAGTCACTCAGAGTGCAACACAGGGAAGGGAATGTCCAGTGCACTCTTCCAATGCTTAATTAACACACATGCCACTAATAAATAGAATCCTTCATTCAGGAGGAAAATTATTAGAATCATTAACCATGATCACACCACGTACGACTGGTCCAATACTTAAAGAGTACTTCCATCGTGAGATCAGCTCCTCCGTGGATAACATAGCTATGAAATAGACTTCATACCTATCACCACTACAATAGTGGAAGACACAGTGACTTAGTAAAAACTACTACAGACTCCCTCGACACCAATTCTGACTGACCCTCAGGCATTGACCTGAAAACTACCTGACTACGTCAGACTCATTCTGAACAAGTTGTAATCTGCCAGGATACTTGGTTTTCTTCCCTTGACATGCGCGCTTGTTTAAGCATAAACGCACATGCACAACGGAACATCCAATTGGGATTTATGCTCGGATCACTTAAGGGTCCAAGCAAAATACCAGCCTTAGTAAAGTTGAACATTTACTTCTAGGCCTTTGTCTCTACAGCACTCACCAGTTTCCTTCCCAGAAGTCCATAGGTCATCCCCGTAGACTGCCCAAAACTAGTGCCTTACAGCTGTAAAGTTATC